>NC_041388.1:163768426-163937196 GCF_002162155.2 Triticum dicoccoides
GAGTGCCGGCATCCACTGTCAGCCCCCAAGTGTGTCACCGTTCCCCGCCCCTCCACCCGTCACCCTTCGTGGTTGCCCCCCACCAGCCACTGCTGCTCTCGAGGTTGAGTGTTGCGCCTGGCTACGCCCAGCTCCTCCCTTGCGACCACGTCCATCGCCATGAGCTCCTCCTTCCTTCTCTGATCCGGCCATGAGCTCCTCCTTCCTTCTATGCTCCGGCCATGAGCGACTCCGCCGCTGTGCCACACGCCACCACCCGACAGCAAGCGCCGCTAGCATCCTGCCGGCCCTTCGGCTCCATCTCCCTCCACCATCGGTCACTGCCCACATCCACATAAACAACATTTTCTTCTGGATGCAGTTCAACAAAAGAATATGTAGCAATTCTTCAGTGTCTTATTACCCCATCAACAATTCATCCCGTGTTGGTTTTTGTTGCTTGTTGTTTAAAAAAAGAACCATTTCGGCCAATTTTGAAAAAAATGCAGTGTAAAAGATGTGCTCTCAAACGTACTTCAACTACTTAACTGGTTATGTATCATTTAAAGTGTAATATACTGTAGTCCAATGTTTGATTTTTTAGCAGGCCAATATGTTCATTGACCAATTTTGTGCAATGAAAAAAAGTAGTAGGTAAAATGTTTATGGCTAATGTGTTGATGAACCAATTTAGTAGGGCCGCATTGAAGATGGGAAGCTCACAAGCAAAAAAGTGTGAAGTAAATGAAATCGAGAAAATGTAGTTAATCAAATTCTCTGAAAAGTCTGTTCATTGCAACAAGTTCGAATAAAAGAGAACACACCATCAAAATATCCCACAAAAGGAAGGTCAAACTAAAAATAACAAAAATAGTACGAAAATGTTTAGTTAGAAAACGGACTTTCCTCGTTTCTAAAAAACCTAGAAGTTCAAATACAAATAACGGAGCGGTCCAATGTTTATTACTACATCAGGATTTTCCTCATCACTAAAGAGTAACTCAAGAAGGCCAAATAAAAAAATATAGCAACTCAAAATTTATAGAGAAGGTCAATGTTTCTAAAAATGGAATTTCCCTGTTTCTACAAAAAACCTAGAGGTTCAAATTTAAATAATGGGGAAGGTCAATGTTTATTACAAAGCAAAGAAGGGCAAATTGAAAAAACCGAGTTGTTCAAAAGTTGATAAAAACACACTTTCCCTCTTCTAAAAAAGACCTAAAAGTTCAACTTTAAATAATTGAGCAGCTCGATATTTATTACATAACTAGCACTTTTCGCGTCGCTAACGAATGACACCGAGAAGTCCAAATTTTTAAAAAATATGAAGCTATTTGATGTTTATAAAAAACTAGATTTTCCCCAATACTAAGGAATTAAACCAGGAAGTTCAATTTTAAAAAACGAAGTAGTTCAATGTATATAAAAACGGGGAATTTGAGAATTTGCCCCACCTTTGCTTGCACTTCTAGGATTTGCCCTTCCTTTCATTGACATTGATCTTTTGCCACACCTTTGCTAAAACTTTGATGATTTGCCCTTTCTACCCGGTTTGAGATTACACTACAAATTGGATGACACAAATGCCCTTCTTCCTTATCTGTTCGTCCCGCAGCCCACCTGCTGCCGTGTTGTGCTGCTACTGTTCCTCTTCCCATGCTCCGATGCCAAGCCACTGCTGCTCCTCCCCACATGCTACGGTGCGGGCTATGAGCTGACGCTGCTCCTCCTCTCCCCACGTCCTCCTCCCTCCTCTACAACGACACCTGCTCGAGGCGCAGCTCCGGCGTTCGTCCGTGGGCGAGATCCTTGGGCGAAGCGCAACACCTATAGACCAGTCGAGAGCCAAACACCTGTAGACCAGTCGAGCATCTCTAGCGAGCTTCCCATGAAAGGAGCAATGGATCATGCCGGATGCCCGGATGTGGCGCGCGGAGGGTGCCGTCCACAGTTTGAGCCCGGGGACGGTGGTGGCTGTCCATGGCGAGCTCGGCGATGGGAGCGAGCTCGAACAGCGGCGTCCTTCTTTGTGCATGCATCAGTAGCAGCAGCAACAGCGGGGCGCCCAGGTGCTAGAGCATGCATGCACGCACACAACACACGCAGAGCACCCACGCACATATGCACGCCCAGGCACACGCACGCCTAGCACATATCGCGCATGCCCAGGTGCTAGCTAGATCACGCACGCACACAACGCACACAAGCACGCTCAGGCAGACATCCCTGGCCGTCTGCCTCAAGGCGCCGCTGCTCCCCAAGCAGGTGCTCCATGAGCAGACCGGTGGCTGTAGGTCGAGCCCGGCTGCCGTGTGCTACCTCGACGTCGCCTCATCCGCGCTCACCTCCAGTGTCGTGCTTGGAGACGCCCAGATTTTCCGTGCTGGGCGAGCAACAAGGCCAGCCGGGGCAGAGCCACGGGCACGGTCGCCGGAGCAACAGCGGCGACGGGAGCTCCATCTCCGCCACAGGTCTTCCCGCCAAGAGATGTGCTCGGTCGGGGTGGACTGAGCAGGGCAGGGGCAGTTTGGACATTTTACAGTGGGCCCATCTTACCAAGGGCAAATCACCAAGTTTCTATCAAAGCTGTGGCAAAAGATTAATGTCAATGAAAAGGAGGGCAAATCCTAGAAGTGCAAGAAAAGGTGGGGCAAATCCTCAAATTCCCCATATAAAAACTCAGGTTTTCACATTACTAGAGAATAACATTAAGAAGTTCAATTGGAAAAAGTGGAGTAGTTTGATATTTATTTGAAAAAAATCAGATTTTTATAGTTACTAAAGAATAAAACCAATAAGTTCAATTTCAAATAACGAAGAAGTTTGATGTTTTAAAAAACCTCCAATTTTTCACATTTCTAAAAAAACACAGTGAAGTTCAAATAAAAAGGTAGAGCGTTTCAATTTCTATAAAAAACTCAGATATATTAACGCAATCGAGAGAAGTCCAGATTGATAACTCCCAGAAGTTCATGTACTACACTGTGTGCATTTTGTATTAAAAAAGAACAAAAAGCAAAGTCCGAAAAGTTTTGTTGCTAGAAGTTCTAGTGCTCGGACCGAGAAACTTCAAAAATTCTTTTGAGAGAGCTTAAACAAAAATACGTGGCATAAGTTCAAGGTGAAAACAGCGGGAAGTTCAACTACTACACGGAATGCGTTTCAGATAAGAATATAAGAATAGAAAATATAAAACTTAAAAGGTTTGTTGCAAGAAGTTCACGTGCTCCTCCGTGCACGGTTCATAATTTATATTGCAGGACATCCGACATCCAATTAAATGGAAAAAATGATGTCTGACCTTCAATTGCGTGTAATTCGACGAATACACAAAAATGCGATAGAAGTTCATAATGAAAACAACAAGAAATTCAAGTACTGCAAGGAATGCATTTCAGGTGAGAATAAAAAATATAGAAAAATAAAAGCATAAAAGGTTTGTTGAAAGAAGTTCAAGTGCTCTGTCTAGGGAAGTTCAAAAATTCTTGCGAGAGAGGTTCACCTCGTATTTCCATGTTTGATTTTTTCTGTATAAAAATCGAATACAATTCTTTACTCAAAATATGAAAAGGTGAAATTCAAATTGAAATAATAGAGAAGTTCGGAGTTTATTAAAACCTAGGATTTACCAATTCAAAAATAAAAAAACACAACGCCATTTTTTGCACTTTTAAAAACTACTCATAAACGGAAAAAATGGTTGCTAGAAGTTCAAGTGCTCGGCGAGGAAAAGTTTAAAAAATTCTTGTGAGAGAGGTTCACCGTGTATTTAGATGTCCAAAATACATAAAAAATATGTCATTTTTGTTTTAAAATAATTCTCTCAAACCAGAGAGGAGTTCAAAGTGAGAACAATCGGAAGTTCACGTACTACATGGTGTGTATTTCATATAAGAAAAATACAATAAAGTGAAACAGAGTGAAGTTCAAACAGACTTGCCCCAGAAGTTCAACTACATCACGCATTGCAAAAAACAGCACGTCAGAAACATAGTGAAGTTCGAACAGACATGCCCGAGAAGTTCAACTACTTCACACAGTGCATTTCCATTCGTGATGAAGGCAAAAATCATGATCTCGTCATTTTCTAATTTATTTCAAAACGACAGGAATATCATTTGTGTAAGTTCAAGTCCTCGGATGGAGAAAGTTAAAAAAATATTGTGAGAGAGGATTGTACAAAAAGAATATCTTTTGTGTAACACTGACGAAATGGATGACAAAATTACAAATGAAAATATGTCACATAAGTTCAACGTGAAACCAGCAGGAAGTTCACCAACTACACTAAATGAATTTCAGATGTAAAACTTTTAAAATCGTCGTGGGTATGAAAAAATGATTGAGGGAGTCCTAGACTAAGGGGTCCTCGAGCGTATGGCCTGTTAGCCATGGGCCAGACTGATGGGTTGTGAAGATACGAAGACCGAAGACTGCACCCGTGTCCGGATAGGACTCTCCTTGGCGTGGAAGGCAAGCTTGGCGACGGAATATGTAGATTCCTTTCTTTGTAACCGACCTTGTGTAACCCTAGATCCTCCCGATGTCTATATAAACCGGAGGACTTAGTCCGGAGGAGATAATCATTATCATAACCATACAAGCTAGACCTCTAAGGTTTAGCCATTACGATCTCGTGGTAGATCAACTCTTTTAATACTCATATTCATCAAGATCAATCAAGCAGGACGTAGGGTATTTCCTCCATAGAGAGGGCCCGAACCTGGGTAAAACATTGTGTCCCATGTCTCCTGTTACCATCGACCTTAGACGCACAGTTCAGGACCCCCTACCCGAGATCCGCTGGTTTTGACACCGACATTTGTGCTTTCATTGAGAGTTCCACTGTGCCGTCATCAAGAGGTTCAATGTCTCCTTCAACCATCTACAACGATGCTACCCAAGGGGGAGTCTTCCTCCCCGAACAGATGTTCGCGTTTGGCGGCTTTGCTCTGCGGGCCAACTCGCTTGGCCTTCTGGAGCAGATCGAAAGCTACGCCCCTGGCCATCAGGTCTAATTTGGGAGTTTTAACTACGTTGCGGACATCTAAGGAGACTTGATCTTCGTCGGATTCGAGACCGTGGCTACCACTCCTGGTTACCCTGTGGGACATGACCTAAATCTGTCATCAGACTGCATCCAGGAGACAGCTCCCATAACCTCTCTGGCCTTAGATCCAGAGCAGACTGTGCCATCCAAGGACGGGAGGATCAACCCCACCACGGAGGCCACAGATTCCACGGTGTTGGAGCCGCACACAGACTTGATCTCACACAATACATGTGCCACCGGAACTCCGGACTCGGCTCCGGCCGTAAGTTCCGAACCATGTGAGCCCGCGGACGCCGAACTTGACCGTTTATCGATCTTTGAATTCAGCGCCGCAGACACCTTCCAGCACTCGCCCTTGGGCGACATGCTAAACTCATTAAAGAACCTGTCCTTGACAGACGACTCGCAGCCGAACTATATCCGGTCCAAACTAGGGGCTGACGGTGGAGAATTTTGCTTCCCACCCGCCACCCATTTCATAGACACGGTCGAGGATTTGACCGACACACTTGATTACGACTTCGAGGACATCGACGGTATGGACGACGATGCTGGAGAAGAAGAGACCTAGAACCTGCCATTCACCGGATGCTAGACGACCACTTCCTCGTATGATGTATACATGGTGGATGCACCAAAGGAGAACAGCGACGATGACAAGGAAGATCCAGCTGATGATAAACCTTCTGAAATACAATCCAAGCGCCGGCTTCAGCGGCGCCGCTCTAAGTCACGTCGCAGTAAAGACAGCAACACCGACACAGGAGAAGATAACACTCCAGAAGGTGCCGAAGACAACGAAGACCCCGTTGATACAGCTAATGAACAAGATGAACGGGAAGATGGGCAAGTTAGCCCTGGTAAACAGGCCACACACGAAGACTCAGAGGACAGAAGTTATCTTCCGCTCTTCGAGGATGAGGTGAGCCTCGGCACCGATGATTTCATCGTGCCTGAGGAACCTCGTGAGCAGGAGCGCTTCAAGCGCCAGCTAATAGCCACTGCAAGGAGCCTGAAAAATAAGCAGCAGCATCTTCAAGCTGACCAAGATCTGCTCAATGATAAATGGACCTATGTCCTAGCAGCCAAAGAATACGGCCTCAAGTGCCCAAACAAAATCTACCCAAAGCGTAAATTGCTACCTCGATTTGACGAGGAGGCGCCGGAATACATACCACCATCATACAATGCGGCTTACCGACCACCACGTGGTCGGGACAAAACGGCAACTCACGTCGAACACCAGCCCGCCCCGCCGCATCGCACAGGTAGAGGTAAATTAGCCCACGGCCATACATATGATCTCTGGCAAAACCTGAACAATAAAGCAGGACATACCAGATCAATCTACGGATCGCGAGGACGTGCCTCGACACGCGACGACGGCCACCTATTCTGACGTGACAAACTTAGTCATGCGCGGGCTGAAAACCGCAGACGGACTCCATCAGAGCTACGTCACGGTACGACCCGATATAGAGGTGCCGCACACCCTCCTTGCTTCACTGATGAGGTCATGGATCATGAATTCCTAGAAGGGTTCAACCCCGTGAATATGGAATCATACGATGGAACCACGGACCCTGAGGTGTGGATCGAAGACTTCATTCTCCACATTCATATGGCCCGCGACGATGACCTCCACGCCATCAAATACCTCCCTTTAAAACTCAAGGGGCCAGCTCGGTACTGGTTAAACAACCTACCTGAAAATTCTATCGACAGCTGGGAGGACTTGGAAGAAGCCTTCCTCGACAACTTCCAAGGTACATATGTCCGGCCACCAGACGCCGATGACTTAAGCCACGTAGTTCAACAACCTGGAGAGTCCACCAGGAAATTCTGGACTAGGTTCTTAACTGAAAAGAACCAAATTGTCGATTGTCCGGATGCCGAAGCCCTAGCAGCCTTCAAACACAACATCCGCGACGAATGGCTCGCTCACCACCTCGGCCAAGAAAAGCCAAAATACATGGCGGCCCTCACGGCACTCATGACCCGCTTTTGTGTGGGCGAGGACAATTGGTTGGCCCGTAGCAAAAACAATGCAAGCGATGCCGCCACCCCTGAAGTTAAAAATAACAAAGACAAGTCTCGATGCAGCAGATACATACGTCGAAACAACAATGACAACACCGAGGATACGGCGGTCAATGCGGGATTCGGTGGCTCTAAATATGGTCAGGGGAAGAAGCCGTTCCAAAAGAACAATTCAGGCCCATGCAGCTTGGACCACATACTTGATCGTCCGTGCCAGATTCATGGCACCCCAGACAAACCACCCAATCATACAAATAGAGATTGCTGGGTTTTTAAACAGGCCAACAAATTAAACGCCGAGAATAGGGAAAAGGGATCGCAAAGTGAGGACGATGACGAAGAGCCCCGACAACCGAACACAGGGAATAGAAGAAGTTTCCCCCTTAGGTGAAAACGGTGAACATGATATACGCTACCCACATCCCCAAGAGGGAGTGTAAGCATGCGCTCAGGGACGTCTACGCGATAGAGCCAGTCGCCCCAAAATTTAATCCATGGTCGTCATGTCCGATCACTTTTGATCACCGGGATCATCCGACCAGTATCCATCATGGTGGCTCAGCCGCACTGGTCCTAGACCCAATAATTGACGGGTTCCACCTGACTCGCGTCCTTATGGACGGAGGTAGCAGCCTCAATCTGCTCTATTAGGATACATCGCGAAAAATGGGCATTAACCCATCACGGATCAAGCCCACCAGGACTACCTTTAAAGGAGTCATACCAGGTGTAGAGGCCCGCTGTACGGGCTCAATCACACTAGAGGTTGTCTTCGGATCTCCGGACAACTTCCGAAGCGAGGATTTAATCTTCGATATCGTCCCCTTCTGCAGCGGCTATCACGCACTACTAGGTCGAACTGCGTTTGCTCGATTCAACGCAGTACCACACTATGCTTATCTCAAGCTCAAGATGCTCGGTCCACTCGGCGTCATAACGGTCAATGGAAATACGGAACGCTCCCTCCGTACAGAAGAGCCCACAACTGCCTTAGCAATAGAAGTATAGAGCGGCCTTCTCAAGCAAAACGTTATTTTGGCTGCCGAGCCCACGGACACCGTGAAGAGGGTCTGAACTAGCCTGCAGTCGGACAGCTCGCTCGTCAGGAGCTCGACTAGCAATCTGGCCTCCGTCCTAGTCCCGATCAAGTGGTGGCATTCGTGTCGCGCGTACATAACTACACACTCAAAATCCCATGGGCATCGACGGAGGCATAGCTAGCTTGTGATCCATAGTACGGCTCAACTGACATCGGATACACCCATACTTTCACTTTTACTCGTTTCCTTTTCAGGTCTCAATCCTACAGGCCTCATCTGGTGGTCTGGTCATCGGTCCTCTTGAAGGATAAACACACCAAGACGGCGAGAAACACAGACATATGGGGGACTTTTCAGGTGATTCCGTTAATGATAACTCGACCCGTTTTTCAGGACCCACATGCAGCTCTCCCTTCATTTCGGCATATTAAATAGCCTGTTGCTTATCGCACTACCTGTATCAATGCGCCTTGATGTACTAATTAAATTACAATGAGAATGCTTGCGGCTGGAGCTTTAGGTGTTGGGGAACGTAGTAATTTCAAAAATTTCCTACGCACACGCAAGATCATGGTGATGCATAGCAACGAGAGGGGAGAGTGTGATCTATGTACCCTCTTAGACCGACAGCGTAAGCGTTATGACAACGTGGTTGATGTAGTCGTACGTCTTCACGGCCCGACTGATCAAGCACCGAAACTACGGCACCTCCGAGTTCTAGCACACGTTCAGCTCGATGACGATCCCCGGACTCCGATCTAGCAAAGTGTCGGGGAAGAGTTCCGTCAGCACGACGGCGTGGTGACGATCTTGATGTTCTACTGTCGCAGGGCTTCGCCTAAGCACCACTACAATATTATCGAGGACTATGGTGGAAGGGGGCACCGTACACGGCTAAGAGAACGATCTTAGAGATCAACTTCTGTGTCTAGCGGTGCCCCCTACCTCCGTATATAAAGGAGCCAAGGGGGGGTGCGGCCGGCCCTAGGAGGAGGCGCGCAGGAGGAGTCCTACTCCTACCGGGAGTAGGACTCCCCCCTTTCCCTAGTTGGATTAGGACTTGGGGAAGAAGGAAGAGAGGGAAGAAAGGAAAGGGGGGCGCCGCCCCCCTCCTTGTCCAATTCGAACTTGGGGGGTGGGGGGAGGGGCGCGCGGCAGCCCCTAGGTCTCCTCTCCTCTTCCTTCACTAGGCCCATTAAGGCCCATTAGGTTACCAGGGGGTTCTGGTAACCACCCGGTACTCTAGTAAAATGCCGATTTCACCCGGAACACTTCCGATGTCCAAACATAGGCTTCCAATATATCAATCTTTATGTCTCGACCATTTCAAGACTCCTCGTCATGTCCGCGATCACATCCGGGACTCCGAACTAACTTCGGTACATCAAAATATATAAACTCATAATGAAACTGTCATCGTAACGTTAAGCGTGCGGACCCTACGGGTTCGAGAACAATGTAGACATGACCGAGACATGTCTCCGGTCAATAACCAATAGTGGAACCTGGATGCTCATATTGGCTCCCACATATTCTACGAAGATCTTTTATCGGTCAGACCGCATAATAACATACTTTGTTCCCTTTGTCATCGGTATGTTACTTGCCCGAGATTCGATCGTCGGTATCTCAATACCTAGTTCAATCTCGTTACCGGCAAGTCTCTTTACTCATTTCGTAATACATCATCTCACAACTAACTCATTAGTTGCAATGCTTATGTGATGTGCATTACCGAGAGGGCCCAGAGATACCTCTCCGACAATCGGAGTGACAAATCCTAATCTCGAAATAAGCCAACCCAACATGTACCTTTGGAGACACCTGTAGAGATCCTTTATAATCACCCAGTTACGTTGTGATGTTTGGTAGCACACAAAGTGTTCCTCCAGCAAACGGGAGTTGCATAATCTCATAGTCATAGGAACATGTATAAGTCATGAAGAAAGCAATAGCAACATACTAAACGATCGGGTGCTAAGCTAATGGAATGGGTCATGTCAATCACATCATTCTCCTAATAAAGTGATCCCGTTAATCAAATGACAACACATGTCTATGGTTAGGAAACATAACCATCTTTGATTAACGAGCTAGTCAAGTAGAGGCATACTAGTGACGTTTAGTTTGTCTATGTATTCACACAAGTATTCTGTTTCCAGATAATACAATTCTAGCATGAACAATAAACATTTATCATGATATAAGGAAATAAAATAATAACTTTATTATTGCCTCTAGGGCATATTTCCTTCAGTCTCCCACTTGCACTAGAGTCAATAATCTAGATTACACAGTAATGATTCTAACACCCATGGAGCATTGGTGTTGATCATGTTTTGCTCGTGGAAGAGGCTTAGTCAATGGGTCTGCTACATTCAGATTCGTATGTATCTTGCAAATCTCTATGTCTCCCACCTGGACTAGATCCCGGATGGAATTGAAGCGTCTCTTGATGTGCTTGGTTCTCTTGTGAAATCTGGATTCCTTTGCCAAGGCAATTGCACCAGTATTGTCACAAAAGATTTTCATTGGACCCGATGCACTAGGTATGACACCTAGATTGGATATGAACTCCTTCATCTAGACTCCTTCATTTGCTGCTTCCGAAGCAGCTATGTACTCCGCTTCACATGTAGATCCTGCCACAACGCTTTGTTTAGAATTGCACCAACTGACAGCTCCACCGTTTAATGTAAACACGTATCCGGTTTGCGATTTAGAATCATCCGGATCAGTGTCAAAGCTTGCATCAACATAACCATTTACGATGAGCTCTTTGTCACCTCCATATATGAGAAACATATCCTTAGTCCTTTTCAGGTATTTCAGGATGTTCTTGACCGCTGTCCAGTGATCCACTCCTGGATTACTTTGGTACCTCCCTGCTAGACTTATAGCAAGACACACATCAGGTCTAGTACACAGCATTGCATACATGATAGAGCCTATGGCTGAAGCATAGGTAACATCTTTCATTTTCTCTCTATCTTCTGCATTGGTTGGGCATTGAGTCTTACTCAATTTCACACCTTGTAACACAGGCAAGAATCCTTTCTTTGCTTGATCCATTTTGAACTTCTTCAAAACTTTGTCAAGGTATGTGCTTTGTGAAAGCCCAATTAAGCATCTTGATCTATCTCTATAGATCTTAATGCCCAATATGTAAGCAGCTTCACCGAGGTCTTTCATTGAAAAACTCTTATTCAAGTACCCCTTTATGCTATCCAGAAATTCTATATCATTTCCAATTAGTAATATGTCATCTACATATAATATCAGAAATGCTACAGAGCTCCCACTCACTTTCTTGTAAATACTGGCTTCTCCAAAAGTCTGTACAAAACCAAATGCTTTGATCACACTATCAAAGCGTTTATTCCAACTCCGAGAGGCTTGCACCAGTCCATAAATGGATCGCTGGAGCTTGCACACTTTGTTAGCTCCCTTTGGATCGACAAAACCTTCCGGCTGCATCATATACAACTCTTCTTCCAGAAATCCATTCAGGAATGCAGTTTTGACATCCATCTGCCAAATTTCATAATCATAAAATGCGGCAATTGCTAACATGATTCGGACAGACTTAAGCATCGCTATGGGTGAGAAGGTCTCATCGTAGTCAATCCCTTGAACTTGTCGAAAACCTTTTGCGACAAGTCGAGCTTTGTAGACAGTAACATTACCGTCAGCGTCAGTCTTCTTCTTGAAGATCCATTTATTCTCAATTGCTTGCCGATCTTTTGGCAAGTCAACCAAAGTCCACACCATCTCATATTTCATGGCTTCAAGCCATTTTGCGGAATCTGGGCTCACCATCACTTCTCCATAGTTCGTAGGTTCATCATGATCTAGTAGCATGACTTCCAGAACAGGATTACCGTACCACTCTGGTGTGGATCTTACTCTGGTTGATCTACAAGGTTCAGCAGTATCTTGTTCTGAAGTTTCATGATCATCATCATTAGCTTCCTCACTAATTGGTGTAGGTGTCACAGAAACCGGTTTCTGTGATGTACTACTTTCCAATAAGGGAGCAGGTACAATTACCTCATCAAGTTCTACTTTCCTCCCACTCACTTCTTTCGAGAGAAACTCCTTCTCTAGAAAGTTTCCGAATTTAGCAGCAAAAGTCTTGCCTTCGGATCTGTGATAGAAGGTGTATCCAATAGTTTCCTTTGGATATCCTATAAAGACACATTTCTTCGATTTGGGTTCGAGCTTATCAGGTTGAAGTTTTTTCACATAAGCATCGCAGCCCCAAACTTTCAGAAACGACAACTTTGGTTTCTTGCCAAACCACAGTTCATAAGGCGTCGTCTCAACGGATTTTGATGGTGCCCTATTTAACGTGAGTGCGGCCGTCTCTAAAGCATAACCCCAAAGCGATAGCGGTAAATCAGTAAGAGACATCATAGATCGCACCATATCAAGTAAAGTACGATTACGACGTTCGGACACACCATTACGTTGTGGTGTTCCGGGTGGCGTGAGTTGCGAAACTATTCCGCATTGTTTCAAATGTACACCAAACTCGTAACTCAAATATTCTCCTCCACGATCAGATCATAGGAATTTTATTTTCTTGTTACGATGATTTTCAACTTCACTCTGAAATTCTTTAAACTTTTCAAATGTTTCATTAAGTAGATATACCCATATCTGCTTAAGTCATCTGTGAAGGTGAGAAAATAATGATATCCGCCACGAGCCTCAACATTCATCGGACCACATACATCTGTATGTATGATTTCCAACAAATCTGTTGCTCTCTCCATAGTACCGGAGAACGGTGTTTTTGCCATCTTACCCATTAGGCACGGTTCGCAAGTACCAAGTGATTCATAATCAAGTGGTTCCAAAAGTCCATCAGTATATAGTTTCTTCATGCGCTTTACACCAATATGACCTAAACGGCAGTACCACAAATAAGTTGCACTATCATTATCAACTCTGCATCTTTTGGCTTCAACATTATGAATGTGTGTGTTACTACTATCGAGATTTAATAAGAATAGACCATTCTTCATGGGTGCATGACCATAAAAGATTTTACTCATATAAATAGAACAACCATTATTCTCTGATTTAAATGAATAACCGTCTCGCATCAAACAAGATCCAGATATAATGTTCATGCTCAACGCTGGCACCAAATAAAAATTATTTAGGTCTAATACTAATCCCGAAGGTAGATGTAGAGGTAGCGTGCCGACCGCGATCACATCGACTTTGGAACCATTTCCCACGCGCATCGTCACCTCGTCCTTAGCCAATCTTCGCTTAATCCGTAGTCCCTGTTTCGAGTTGCAAATGTTAGCAACAGAACCAGTATCAAATACACAGGTGCTACTGCGAGCATTAGTAAGGTACACATCAATAACATGTATATCGCATATACCTTTGTTCACCTTGCCATCCTTCTTATCCGCCAAATACTTGGGGCAGTTCCGCTTCCAGTGACCAGTCTGCTTGCAGTAGAAGCACTCAGTTTCAGGCTTAGGTCCAGATTTGGGTTTCTTCTCTTGAGCAGCAACTTGCTTGCTGTTCTTTTTGAAGTTCCCCTTCTTCTTCCCTTTGCCCTTTTTCTTGAAACTAGTGGTCTTGTTGACCATCAACACTTGATGCTCCTTCTTGATTTCTACCTCCGCAGCTTTCAGCATTGCGAAGAGCTCGGGAATAGTCTTATTCATCCCTTGAATATTATAGTTCATCATGAAGCTCTTGTAGCTAGGTGGCAGTGATTGGAGAATTCTATCAATGACGCAATCATCTGGAAGATTAACTCCCAATTGAATCAAGTGATTATTATACCCAGACATTTTGAGTATATGCTCACTGACAAAACTGTTCTCCTCCATCTTGCAGCTATAGAACTTATTGGAGACTTCATATCTCTCAATCCGGGCATTTGCTTGAAATATTAACTTCAACTCCTGGAACATCTCATATGCTCCATGACGTTCAAAACGTCGTTGAAGTCCCGATTCTAAGCCGTAAAGCATGGCACACTGAACTATCGAGTAGTCATCCGCTTTGCTCTGCCAGACGTTCATAACATCTGGTGTTGCTCCAGTAGCAGGCCTGGCACCCAGCGGTGCTTCCAGGATGTAATTCTTCTGTGCAGCAATGAGGATAATCCTCAAGTTACGGACCCAGTCCGTGTAATTGCTACCATCATCTTTCAACTTTGCTTTCTCAAGGAACGCATTAAAATTCAACGGAACAACAGCACGGGCCATCTATCTACAATCAAACATAAACAAGCAAGATACTATCAGGTACTAAGTTCATGATAAATTTAAGTTCAATTAATCATATTACTAAAGAACTCCCACTTAGATAGACATCCCTCTAATCCTCTAAGTGATCACGTGATCCAAATCAACTAAACCATGTCCGATCATCACATGAGATGGGGTAGTTTCATTGGTGAACATCACTATGTTGATCATATCTACCATATGATTCACGCTCGACCTTTCGGTCTCCGTGTTCCGAGGCCATATCTGTATATGCTTGGCTCGTCAAGTATAACCTGAGTATTCCGTGTGTGCAACTGTTTTGCACCCGTTGTATTTGAACGTAGAGCCTATCACACCCGATCATCACGTGGTGTCTCAGCATGAAGAACTTTCGCAACGGTGCATACTCAGGGAAAACACTTCTTGATAATTAGTGAGAGATCATCTTAAAATGCTACCGTCAATCAAAGCAAGATAAGATGTATAAAAGATAAACATCACATGCAATCAATATAAGTGATATGATATGGCCATCATCATCTTGTGCTTGTGATCTCCATCTTCGAAGCATCGTCATGATCACCATCGTCACCGGCACGACACTTTGATCATCATCATAGCATCGTTGTCGTCTTGCCGATCTTATGCTTCCACGACTATCGCTACCGCTTAGTGATAAAGTAAAGCATTACAGCGTAATTGCATTGCATACAATAAAGCGACAACCATATGGCTCCTGCCAGTTGCCGATAACTCAGTTACAAAACATGATCATCTCATACAATAAAATTTAGCATCATGTCTTGACCATATCACATCACAACATACCCTGCAAAAACAAGTTAGACGTCCTCTACTTTGTTGTTGCAAGTTTTACGTGGCTGCTACGGGCTTAGCAAGAACCGTTCTTACCTACGCATCAAAACCACAACAATAGTTTGTCAAGTTGGTGTTGTTTTAACCTTCGCAAGGACCGGGCATAGCCACACTTGGTTCAACTAAAGTTGGAGAAACTGACACCCGCTAGCCACCTTTGTGCAAAGCACATCGGGAGAACTGGTCTCGCGTAAGCGTACGCGTAATGTCGGTCCGGGCCGCTTCGTCCAACAATACCGCCGAACCAAAGTATGACATGCTGGTAAGCAGTATGACTTATATCGCCCACAACTCACTTGTGTTCTACTCGTGCATATAACATCAACGCATAAAACCTAGGCTCGGATGCCACTATTGAGGAACGTAGTAATTTCAAAATTTTCCTACGCACATGCAAGATCATGGTGATGCATAGCAACGAGAGGGGAGAGTGTGATCTACGTACCATTGTAGACTGACAACGGAAGCGTTACGACAACGCAGTTGATTTAGTCGTACGTCTTCACGGCCCGACCGATCAAGCACCAAAACTACGACACCTCCGAGTTCTAGCACACGTTCAGCTCGATGACGATCCCCGGACTCCGATCCAGCAAAGTGTCGGGGAAGAGTTCCGTCAGCACGACAACATGGTGACGATCTTGATGTTCTACTGTCGCAGGGCTTTGCCTAAGCACCACTACAATATTACCGAGGACTATGGTGGAAGGGGGCACCGCACACGGCTAAGAGAACGATCTTAGAGATCAACTTCTGTGTCTAGGGGTGCCCCCTGCCCCCGTATATAAAGGAGCCAAGGGGGGGTGCGGCCGGCCCTAGGAGGAGGCGCGCAGGAGGAGTCCTACTCCTACCGGGAGTAGGACTTCCCCCTTTCCCTAGTTAGATTAGGACTTGGGGAAGAAGGAAGAGAGGGAAGAAAGGAAAGGGGGGGCGCCGCCCCCCTCCTTGTCTAATTCAGACTTGGGGGGGGGGGAGGGGCGCACGACAGCCCCTAGGCCTCCTCTCCTCTTCCTCCACTAGGCCCATTAAGGCCCATTAGGTTACCGGGGGGTTCCAGTAACCTCCCGGTACTCCAGTAAAATGCCGATTTCACCCGAAACACTTCCGATATCCAAACATAGGCTTCCAATATATCAATCTTTATGTCTCGACCATTTCGAGACTCCTCGTCATGTCCGTGATCACATCCGGGACTCTGAACTAACTTTGGTACATCAAAATATATAAACTCATAATGAAACTGTCATCGTAACGTTAAGCGTGCGGACCCTACGGGTTCGAGAACAATGTAGACATGACCGAGACATGTCTCCGATCAATAACCAATAGAGGAACCTGGATGCTCATATTGGCTCCCACATATTCTACGAAGATCTTTTATCAGTCAGACCGCATAACAACATACTTTATTCCCTTTGTCATCAGTATGTTACTTGCTCGAGATTCGATCGTCGGTATCTCAATACCTAGTTCAATCTCATTACCGGCAAGTCTCTTTACTCGTTTCGTAATACATCATCTCACAACTATCTCATTAGTTGCAATGCTTGCAAGGCTTATGTGATGTGCATTACCGAGAGGGCCCAGAGATACCTCTCCGACAATCGGAGTGACAAATCCTAATCTCGAAATAAGCCAACCCAACATGTACCTTTGGAGACACCTGTAGAGCTCCTTTATAATCACCCATTTATGTTGTGACGTTTGGTAGCACACAAAGTGTTCCTCCGTCAAACAGGAGTTGCATAATCTCATAGTTATAGGAACATGTATAAGTCATGAAGAAAGCAATAACAACATACTAAACGATCGGGTGCTACGCTAATGGAATGGGTCATGTCAATCACATCTTTCTCCTAATAATGTGATCCCGTTAATCAAATGACAACACATATTTATGGTTAGGAAACATAACCATCTTTGATTAACGAGCTTGTCAAGTAGAGGCATACTAGTGACGTTTAGTTTGTCTATGTATTCACACAAGTATTATGTTTCCGGATAATACAATTCTAGCATGAACAATAAACATTTATCATGATATAAGGAAATAAAATAATAACTTTATTATTGCCTCTAGGGCATATTTCCTTCATTAGGACCCCAGCTTTTTACCTTTTTACCTTTTCTGTTTTCTTTCTCTTTTTTCTCTCAGCTTCCCTGTGGATAACCCTATCAGGTAGCACCCGTACACTTTGGTATGTTTGATGTTTGCCAGGGGCTTCATAGCACCCAACATTACGGCAACAAAAGTCCGAACACTTTTTATAAGTATAGTTCGGCACCCCGAATTCAGCATTATATGCATTGGCTCTGAATCATGTCTTTGGTCAATAGTTGGGTTGCCCGGCTCCTATGCTTGCTAACTTATGTTCCGCTATATCGACTAAGGTAGTAAAGGGAGAACTACTGCGATTGTGCCTTGGTTTATCCAAAGGAGCACCTCAGTAGAGAAAGCCAAAAATTTACTGTCATGATGCGGCGAGAGCCGGTCAGCTATTCGGAGGTTACAAATCGTTGGAGATTTATTCTGCATTACGCGAAGGATTGGTACTTCCCGATCAGACGCTTATAGCACTCTAGTTCGGATACTAGGGGCTGCGCCCATGTTCTTATTGTCAAATTCCTATGGCTAAGTGAGGGCGTTACAGCCGCATAGTCTAGTTGCCTGGTTCGTTGCGCTAAACAACTCCTTCAAGGACCATCTAATTGGATCAAGATTGTTTAGATTCCATCCCGAACACCCCCTACTACCTATGTGGGGGCAGAAGCCGGCGACTGGTTAACCCTCAGATTTCATACAACACAGCCGCACAGGAAGTAAAAATTTAAAAACATAACCAGCATTATATTGCACAATCACTTTGTTTTATCATACAAGGTAGAGGGAGCTCGAATACATTCATTCAAAGATAGTGTCGTTCGAACAATGATCCGCAACAATGCGGGACCCCTCCAAGACTTCGCCGAAGTATCGCTCGAGTGTGCGGTGCTCCTTGCCCTCCGGCGGCCCCTCGGTCGCTAATTTTACAGCGTCCAGCTTCGCCCACCAGACCTTGCAATAGGAGAAGGCCAGACATGCGCCCTCGATGCAGACAGACCGCTTGATGACGTCCAGCCGAGGAAAGGCATCCACTAGTCGCTTCACGAGGCCAAAGTAACTGTCGGGTATAGCTTCGGCTAGCCACAACCGGATTATTAAATCCTTCATGGCCAATTCGGCCACCCTATGCAGCTCGACCAACTGTTTTAGCTGTTCGCTGAAGGGCACCGGATGTTCTGGCACGAGATATTGCGACCAGAACAGCTTCTTCATGCAGCTCCCTTCTTCAGCTCGGAAGAACTTTGCGGCGTCGGCCACACTGCATGGCAGATCAGTAAAAGCCCCTGGAGAACTCCGAATCCGGGTTAGTAAACGATATTCATCTTCACATTCTTGCTTTGCATATTGAATGCCTTACCTGCCACGATCTTCCTAGCCTCTTGGATCTCTTGGAGGGCGCCCTGGGCCTCATTCTGGGCTATCTCCGCACTCTGACGAGCCATGGCGAGTTCGGTCTCTTGAACCACGCATCGCGCTCCAAGGCCTCGCACTTCTTCACCGTGTCCTCGAGCTCCTGTTGTACCTCATTGACCCGGGCCTTGAGCTTCTTCCGAGCGGCCTGCTCCTTGACAGCCTTCTCGTCGGCTTCGACCATGGCCTTTTTCAGGGCCTCGACCTCGGTCATCGCCTCTGTACACATCATGGCATTTCGGTCATTGCATATCATTTTCCTTTTTTCAAATACATAACAGGTTATTACTTACCTTGTTTCTCCTGGAGCTACCTCTTCACCTAGCCCAGCTCCTCCTCGGCCTCTGCCAGTTTCTGCTTCAGTCCGGAGACTTCGGCAGTATGCGAGGCTGCGGCCAACAGCGACGCCTGTGTTTACATTTTAGAAAAATTTAGTTAGTTTTCTGCAATAGGAGATTGATCCTCTGTCCGGCTTTTTCTTTCCGAACACCGGACAGTGTCTCAGGGGCTACTGTCTACATTGGGATTTTCTCTTTTTTGTGTCGCTTACCTCAAAACCTGTCAGCAGGCTGCTGCAGGCTTCGGTTAGTCCGCTCTTGGCGGACTAAACCCTTTCAATTACCATGCCCAGAAGGACACGTTGCTCATCCACAATGGAAGCGCCTCGCAGCGCCTCCAGCAGATTATCTGGTGCCCTTGATTGGACAGGGGTCACCGGCTGAATAGGCATTCCCCCTTCTTTCGAAGGAGGTTGCGTGCCGGATTCCGGAGCCGCATCGGTCTCCGGAATTGAGTCCGGTTGAGGGACGAACTGAATACGGCCCTCCCCACTAGTCTCCATGGGGATTGATTCCCCTTGGTGTCCGGCGATGGGGGTTTCTCCTTCTGGCACCTCCTGGGCCTCTTCCCCGCCTGGAACAGTCCTTCGGGACAACACCTCTGCATCGTCCTTGGCCTTGGGGGAGTGAGCGGCTTGCGGTGAATCGCTGGCCATCGCCTTGGAATCCAGCGAGCCTCCTGACAAGGATCGCGGGGAGCTGTTGTGGGTGAAAGAACATGCGGTTCCCCCATGTTTGGTTTTGGTAATTGATGACAATCTCTATGGACTAATGATTTCCTTGAGTTATATTTGAAGGTTTTGTCCATAGGCTTTTCTTGGAGTACATGTGTTGGTTTCAAGGAGAGTGTGTGTCGACCAAGGTGCTATTCAAGGAATTACCTAAAGATTGGTCTTGTGAGAGGTTGATCAAGACTAAGTCAAAGAGTGAATCAAGTTGATCAACCCACAAAGCATAGAAGATGTACCGAGAGGGATCAACCCACAACGCGTAGAAGATGTACCGAGAGGGATCAAGTGATCCCTTGGTATAGTAAGCATTGTCAATTACGCTTTGTGTACTAACCCATGGTCTTCGTGAGAGTTCTTTGTGGGGTTAGGTTGCGGTGTGCAAGTTCAAATGGAGCATCACTAAGAGATCAAATTCTTGAAGCTTGCCATCCTTTGTGGTGACAATGGACTTGTGAAGATGTGTGGAAGAGTGGCTCACCCACAGTGGAGTACGAGGGAGCAATCAACTAGTCTTCATCGAGTCAACCCAATCAAGAAAGGTGGTCCAACTTGAGGGAGTCAAGATCTTCATCATCTAGCTCAAGTGGACCATGTGCAAGGCAAAGGTTTGCCCTTGATAGGTTTTCTATTTTACCGGTCTCATGATGGTAGTTGGGGACCGGGTTATAGGATCAATTGTCGTACTATCAAGGGGGATCTCAATGAGTAGCTTGATCGTATCGTTCATTGAGAGCTCAAACCATTGCATCCTTGCATCATCTTTCTTGATTCTTGTTTGGTTCTCTTTGTGAGTCTTAGTGGTTATGGTCATCTTGATGACAAGCTCGAGTTCATCGAAAACGGAGTTCACATGCATCTTCTATGATGTTTTCGATGTTGGAGGTTTTGCCGGTTCTTCTCGGTTGGAGGTTTCTCTCCTCTTTTTGTTAGGCATTCCTCCCCTGCCTCTTCTTACTATAACCAGTCGCTCTTTTGATGCTACTCGTCGTCTTGTTTCCAACAAGCTTGAGTTTGCTCAATTCAGAGCTCATATGCAGAAGTTATGGCATATCTTGTTTTCTTGAGAGTGGCTTTTGTCTGGTCCCAACGGTAGTCCCGCGAGCCCAAGCGGTAGTACCGCTTGGAGCTCTCAGCTGTAGTACCGATGCAGTGCCGCTCTTCTACCACCTCGATTTTGGGTCCTGCTCTTCTCGTGTCGGGTTCAGTGGCAGTAGGAGCGGTAGTACTGCTCTTGTGCAGTAGTACCGCTGGGCCAAGCGGTGGTACCGCTGCGGTCAACGGTAGTACCGCTGGCTACAGTGGTAGTGCCGCTCATACTGCTCTACCTCTCTGGCAGTTTTTTAGCTCATGTTTTTCTCTCTCGTTGGGGTGTTCTGACCATGCTAAGCGGTAGTGCCGCTCCTCCAGCGGTAGTACCGCTCGTGGAGCGGTAGTACCACTCGTGTGCGGGCTGAGCACATAACGGTTGGATTCGGGAGCTCCTATAAAAGGGGGTCTTCTTCCCCAATGAACCTTATCCTCCTGAGCTCGTGTTCTTCCCCCATTGTTGACCTTCTTCTAGCTTGCTGACTCTCAATCCCTCCATGGATTCTTGCTAGTTTTTGAGGGAAAATAGAGAGGAGATCTAGATTCACATTTCCACCAATCACTTTCTCCTCTATGTGAGGGGAACCCCTTGGATCTAGATCTTGGAGTTCTTTGTGTTCTCTTCCTTGTTCTTCCTCTTATTTTCCTCCCTAGCATTAGTTGCTTAGGTGGGATTTGAGAGAGAAGAAATTGGGCACTCTGTGTGCCCTTGCCATTGCATTTGGTGCATCGGTTTGAGTTCTCCACGGTGATATGTGGAAGTTTCAAGTTGAGAAGCTTATTACTCTTGGGTGCTTGGTACCCTTGAGCTTGTTCCTCTTGGGTGCTTGGGCGCCCTAGACGGTTGGTGGTGTTCGGAGCTCAATCATTGTGGTGTAAAGCTCCGGGCAAGCGTCGGGGTCTCCAATTAGGTTGTGGCTCCGGGCAAGCGTCGGGGTCTCCAATTAGGTTGTGGAGATCGGCCCGAGCAACTTGACGGGTACCGGTGACCGCCCCAAGGGTTGCCAAAGTGTACGGGTTCGGTGACCGCCCCCAAGGGTTGCCATTTGTACGGGTTCGGTGACCGCCCTCAAGGGTCACTTAGTGGAATCACGACATCTTGCATTGTGCGAGGGTGTGAGGAGATTACGGTGGCCCTAGTGGCTTCTTGGGGAGCATTGTGCCTCCACACCGCTCCAAACAGAGATTAGCATCCGTAAGGGTGTGAACTTCGGGATACATCATCGTCTCCGCGTGCCTCAGTGATCTCTTACCCGAGCCCTTTACTTATGCACTTTACTTTGCGATAGCCATATTGTTCTTTGTCGTATATCTTGCTATCACATAGTTACTTATATTGCTTAGCATAAGTTGTTGGTGCACATATGTGAGCCTAGTTGTTTTAGGTTTTGTTCTTGACAAATTAACCGCTAGGTTTACTCCGCATTTGTTCAAGCCTAAACCGTAATTATTTCGAAACGCCTATTCACCCCCCTCTAGGCGACATCCACGATCTTTCAATGGGCCGGACTACAATAACATAACCAATCATGTCAATACATGAGGAGGAGAGACTTTATGGGCGGATATAAGTCTTAGCACTTACGATGCGTCCCGCAGCTTAGTGCGGGGGCGTTGCTCCGGACTGCTTTCAACGTCCCATGCGGAGCTGCCCACGAGTGGGCCTTTCCCCTTCTTGGGTGCCTCCGCCTCCAAAATGGTGGAGGTCGCCCTCTTCTTCTTCCCCTCATCAGGGGGAGGGTTGTTTTCCTCCTCCTCCTCATCGTCGCCGTCTTCGGCGGCGGATGAATGAGTCTTGTCTTCGGACATTGCGTCCGAAGCACCCTTGCGGTCGGGGCCACTTCGGACCCCCTTGGCCTTCCCTGTGGCCTTCTTCTTCGGCGCCTTGTAGGGCACCGACACCAGCATATTCGCTAAACGCGGGATGACTGGTTCTTCAGGCAGCGGAGCCGGACATTGGATCCGCTTCGCCCTCTCCATCCAGTCCTGAAGAATCGATGACGATAAAAGCTTAGACATCATCCTTGAAACAAGCAAGTAAGGAATGCAGTAAGAATAATATACCTCATTGGGGAGGTGGTTGATGTCTTGCCCGCGGTCCGAATTCGTGGCCGGCGGTGTTTCGTTGCCCTTAAAAAGCAACCTCCAGGCATCTTCGTGAGTGGTTTCGAAGAGCCTCTTCAGGGTATGGTGCTTCTTCGGATTGAACTCCCATAGAGGGCGGCTTCGGCTTTGGCATGGAAGAATCCAGCGAACTAGAATCACCTGGATTATATCGACGAGTTTGATATCTTTATCCACCATGCTTTGAATGCGCGTTTGCAGCACTGTCAGCTCGTCTGGTGAACACCAGTCCGGGCCCTTCTCGACCCAGGAGGTGAGTCGCATGGGAGCGCCAGAGTTGAATTCGGCAGTTGTGGCCTAGGTGGTGCCGCGGGGCTCTATGATATAGAACCAATGATTCTGCCATTCTTTTACAGTCTCCACGAAAGTGCCTTTCGGCCAGGAGACATTGGCCTTCTTTCTCACCATGGCGCTTGTCGGTGTCAAAACCGGCGGATCTCGGGTAGGGGGTCCCGAACTGTGCGTCTAGGCGGATGGTAACAGGAGGCAGGGGACACGATGTTTTACCCAGGTTCGGGCCCTCTTGATGGAGTTAAAACCCTACGTCCTGCTTGATTTATTCTTGATAATATGAGTAGTACAAGAGTTGATCTACCACGATATCGGAGAGGCTAAACCCTAGAAGCTAGCCTATGGTATTATTGTATGTTGTCCTACGGACTAAAACCCTCCGGTTTATATAGACACCGGAGGGGGCTAGGGTTACACAAGGTCGGTTACAGAGGAGGAGATATACATATCTGTATTGCCTTGATTGCCTTCCACGCCAAGTAGAGTCCCATCCGGACATGGGACAAAGTCTTCAATCTCGTATCTTCATAGTCCAACAGTCCGACCAAAGGATATAGTCCGGCTGTCTGGAGACCCCCTAATCCAGGACTCCCTCAGTAGCCCCTGAACCAGGCTTCAATGACGATGAGTCCGGCGCGCAGTGTTGTCTTCGGCATTGCAAGGCAGGTTCCTCCTTCGAATACACCGCAGAAGAGTTTGAATACAAGGATAGTGTCTGACCCTGCAAAATAAGTTCCATGTACCACCGTAGAGAGAATAATATTTCCACAAATCTAATCTGATGACATGTTTTGGCAGCATGACATCAGGCCATGGCCCGGTAATTATTCAAACCGTTTTTCTTTAACCAGCCCCGCACATAATGCGAGGCGGTTTCTTGACACGTCTTGTCAAAGCAGAGATCGTGTTCCCCTTATCACGGGATTCTCATCAATACGAACGTGGGTAACCCAACCGCGTCATCAATTATGGCGCTTGGGGGATAAGCGAGTTTTACCAGGCTAGTGGGGGCGCATAGTCTCGTCCGCCCTTATAAAAGGATAAGGTTTAACCTTTTTCTACCCACGCCTTCTTCCTCCTTGCTCATCCATTCTCGCGCACTTGAGCTCCAGCGCCCAAGTCCACATCCTTCTCCTCAACCTTCTCCAAACATGTCCGGAGCGGGAGGCAAGTGGATGGTCTCCTCCGTCATGGAGAGAGACATCAAAAAACTACGCAGAGCCGGATACTTAGGCGCGGATGTCACGCACCGGCAGCCAGCTGTGGGGAAGATCGTCCCTACCCCAGAACCTCACGAAAGGGTGGTTTTCCTCCCCCACTTCATTCGCGGACTGGGGTTTCCCCTCCATCCATTCGTCCGCGGCCTTATGTTCTACTATGGGCTGGACTTTCATGATCTGGCCCCGAATTTCATCCTCAACATCTCGGCGTTCATCGTCGTGTGTGAGGTTTTCCTCCGCATCCGGCCCCACTTCAGACTGTGGCTGAAGACCTTCAATATCAAGACGAAGGTCATGGGCGGCCAACAAGCGGAATGCGGCAGAGCCATGGTGGGCAAAATGCCCAATGTTATATGGCTCGAGGGCTCCTTCGTGGAGACCATAAAGGGGTGGCAATCGGGGTGGTTCTACATCACCGAGCCACGCGACACCAACTGGGTGGCGGCCCCCGAGTTTCGATCCGGAATCCCCACACGGCTCACTTCATGGAAGGAGAAGGGCCTATCCTGGGGTTCATCAGTGGAGCTGGACGGACTCCAGAAGTGTATCCGGAACATGGTAAGCAAGAAACTCAAGCTTGTCAACATAGTCCAGGTCCTGCTCTTCTATTAGATCCTCCCGTGTCAACAATGGGATTTCAACTTATGGGAGTTCGACCCGGCCCAGCACCAGACTCTACACGAGCTCTTCGACACGACGCACAAGGACGTCTGGAAGGTGTTGTTCAAGGGCGCCGAGGTCCCTCCCTCTCTTACCGAGGACCGTGGGCTAAGCGTGAAGCACCTTGTGAATTCGGTAAGTTCTGTACATCTGGTACGGTACTTATTTCCCATAGCTTAACCATGTGCGGGGTCTGAGCTCCCATGCCTTTGACAGGACTGGGTGGAGACATCGGGGCAGATTAACTGTCCGGCCCCTCTGCTCGAAGACCCTGCAAACGCTCTCCAGACAGAGATCCGGACTCCGGCTCCTTACGAGGTGCCGTATAAGACCAAGAAGAAGGCCAAGGGAACCCGAAAGAGTTCCCGGCGCCAGGTAGTATCAGACTCATCGTCCGATAACTCCAAGACACACTCCTCCCATGAAAACAAGGAGGAGGAAGATGAAGACTCTCCCCCTCTAGCCGAGGGAGACAAGAAAAGGAAGGCAGCCCCAACCGGGGAGGCCGAAGGGTCCAAGAAGGGAAGGACTCTCCTTCCGGACTGTTCGACCACCGCCGCCGACGGTGAAGACGAGTGGTTACTCAGGGCCAAGCCCTTGGCGAAGTCGTGAGTATTCGGATACCAGAGTAACTCATAGCATACTTTTATTACACTGCTTCTCCTAATATTGAATATGATCATGCAGTCCGCCCCGCACCCGCATCGACGTATCCTCGTCGGACGGCTCCCTGGACCTGTCGGATATGGATAGTGATCCACTTCCATCCGCCTCCTCTCCTCGCCCCACAGACAATGTGGAGGTATTGTCACAAGGGGCACCAAACCGAGGGGAGGCTGACCTGGAGGTGCCTCAAGACGACCTTCCGGACTGCAGGTGCCAAGGGAGCAAGGCTCCCAGAGGCTCCAAGTTCTGCCCTCAGCCGAACACCGCGCCGGAACCTCCAGTGGTTCCGGACTCAGGCAGGCGGCCCCCTTCCAAGAGAGGCAAGCCGCCCGTGCCGTTGACCTCTGTCCCACCAGAGGCACCGGACAACCTGCTGGGAGCGCTTCACGGCGCTTCCATCGACGAAGAGCACCGCACTATTATGAGTGCGGTGATCAAGAAGGTTCAGTCCACCAAGAGCAGACTGACTGAAGCCTGTACCAGCCTTCTAACAGGCTTTGAGGTAAGTATTTAAAATATAGGAAAAATATTACCGCATAGACAGTATCCCCTGATGCTCTGTTTGGTGTTCACAAAGAAAAGCCGAATAGAGGATCAAATAATATCTGCAGGAGTCTAATATAAGTATGTCTGTATGCGTATGCAGGCTTCGCTGCTGACCTCTACCGCACTGACTGTGGAGGTCGCCGCATTGAAGCAGGACCTCGAGGGGTCCGAGAAAGAGCTCGGCCTTGCCAAGAGGCAGCTCGAGGAGAACAGAGGTAAGTAATACCTTGTCTATGTAAAAAAGAAAATGTGGTTGCGAAATGACAAGATCATCATGAATGTGCCAGGGGCCACGACCGAAGTGGCGACCCTGAAGCAAGCGTTGTCCGAGGCCGAAAACAAAGCGGCCAAGGAGCTCATCGAGCGGGAAAAACAAGAGGCACGGGTGGGCGAGGTACAACAAGAGCTCCAGACTCTCGTGACGAAGCACGAGGCTTTGGAGCTTGACTGGAAGATGCGAGAGTCCGAGCTTGCCGCGGCCCTCGAGAGCGCAAAGCATGCCAAGGCCGAAGCCCAAAAAGCTCTCCAAGAGATTGAGGCGATGAAGAAGATAGCGGCGGGTAAGGCATTCAATATGCAAAGCAAGCATGTGAAAGTAAATTACTTGTTACTTACCCGAGTCCGGAGCTCTCCAGGAGCATTCGCAGATTTGCCCCGCAGCGTGTTGGATGCCACAAAATATTACCAGGCCAAGGAGGGAAGCTCGACGGAGAAGTTGTTCTGGTCCCAGTATACTGGGACCGAACACCTGATGCCTGTGAGCGACCAGCTGAAGCAACTGGTCGAGCTGCACAAGGCGGCCGAATAGGCCATGCAGGGCTTTATGGTCCGGATGTGGCCTGGCGACTCCCTCCCCAACAGCTACTTCGTCCTGGTGCGGCAGCTTGTAGATGCCTGCCCACGGCTGGAAGTCATCAAGCGGTCCGTCTGTATCGAAGGTGCCCGCCGGGCTTTTGCCCGTGCCAAGGTGCACTGGGCCAAGATGGACGCCGAGAAGCTAGTGAAGGAGGGGCCGCCGCAGGGAAAGGAGCATTGCCACCCCGAGATGTATTTTGAGGGTGTCCTGAAGGGTGCCCGTCTTGTGGCTGACGAGTGTGCGAAGGATGTAATTTTTGAATAAACTTGCTCATGTGATCCTATATTATGAAAACTTGTTCATATGCGCTATGAAACGCTTGTTTGAATTTAAAATATTACCTTTGTGCGGTTGTTTATCAAATCTGAGAGATGGTCAGTCGTCGGCTTCTGCCACCATGCCACGAGTGCTGGGGTGTTCGGCATAAACCTGAGCACTCTTTTTCCCATTGTTGGGTCCTTCGAGGGAGGTGCTCAGCACAACAAACAAGGCAATCGGACTATAATGCTTTATCACTCTCACTTAGCCATAGAATTCTACAATTTTAAATTTTGGTGAAGCCGCTAGTGTTCGGAAGGCCGAATTCGGGGCGCTATATACGCCTTAAGCCGGACAAAGCCGACTCCTCGCTCTAAGCGGCATAAGTCTTTAGGGACTCGAGACCTCTCGAACAGTGACCAGCTCTCGCTTTATCATGACAGACAGTTTTAGCTTTCTCTACTGAGGTGCTTAGCCCAGCTGAACCGGGGCCCAATCGCAGTTGTTCTCCCGGTGCTACCTTAGCCAATATAGCGGAACGTAAGGTACCAAAACATGGGAGCCGGGCAAACCCAACTATTGACCCAAGACATGATTCGGAGCTGATGCATATAATGCTAAAAGTTCGGGGTGCCGCACTATTGAAAGTGTTCGGACTTCTCACGCCGTATTATGGGGTATGCTTAAGCCCCTGGCATATTGGCCGTACCAGAGTGTACGGGTGCTGAATGCCATGGATAAACATATATATATATATATAAAGAATGGAAAATGCGATAATAGTCTAGTGCTATGCATTGTTTATTCAAAAAGGTGCGTCGAAGCAGAATGATACAAGTAGTGCGATAAGCAAAAAGTAGGACTATTTGACATGTCCCCTCCACGGGCAAGCTAAGGAATGGTATTGAAGGCAGGTATTTCACTCGTTATCAGAGACCACCTGGGAATTCCATGATGCGACGTAGCTTTCTGCCTCCTTGGTTGTTGTATCGTGTGTCCGGCAAACATACTGCCGGACGGGGTTTCCAGAGAGTAAAGTCCTGAAAGAGAGGAAAAATAATAAGGCGGGAAGCCCCTAGTGCGGTTGAGCCGCGTCTTGGGGCGTGCCGTAGTCGTGCCCCCCTCCCCACCTGTGCCCATGGTATTTTCAATGCATAATTATGTACGCGTGGCACGGGTTTTGCCGTTTGGCTGGGACTGGGGCGGGGGCCGTATTGCTATGTGATCATGGAACGTGCCAGGCGGTCTTGTTGCCGATTACTCCGGGCGCGCTTGAAGGTGTCCGGGTCTTTAATCGCCGAACTGGTGGATTTCCTTAAGAGGCTGCTTTGTGCTTCTGATGCGAGGGCCGCAATGTGCTCCTCCGTGCGGAGAGAGCGCTCTGTGTTTCCATTAACTGTGATGACCCCCTGAGGTCCTGGCATCTTGAGCTTGAGATATGCATAGTGCGGTACCGCATTGAATCTCGCAAATGCGGTTCGCCTGAGCAGTGCATGATAGCCACTGCGGTACAGGACTATATCGAAGATTAACTCCTCGCTTCGGAAGTTATCCGGGAATCCAAAGACCACTTCCAGTGTGACTGAGCCTGTGCAATGGGCCTCTACACCTGGTATGACGCCTTTGAAGGTCGTTTTTGTGGGCTTGATCCTTGAGGGGTCTATGCCCATTTTGCGCACTGTGTCCTGATAAAGCAGGTTCAGGCTGCTTCCACCGTCCATAAGGACTCGAGTGAGGTGAAATCCGTCAATGATTGGGTCTAGGACCAGTGCGGCGAATCCGCCATGACGGATACTAGTGGGGTGGTCCCTGTGATCAAAGGTGATCGGACAAGAGGACCATGGGTTGAACTTTCGGGCGACTGGCTCCAACGCATATACGTCCCTTAGCGCACGCTTCCGCTCCCTCTTGGGGATGTGGGTTGCGTATATCATGTTCACCATCTGCACTTGTGGGGGGAACCTCTTCTGTCCTCTGGTGTTCGGCGGTCGGGGCTCCTCCTCGTCATCGCTATGTAACCCCTTATCTTTGTTTTCGACATTTAACTTGCCGGCCTGCTTGAACACCCAACAATCCCTGTTGGTGTGGTTGGCTGGCTTGTCGAGGGTGCCGTGTGTTTGACACGAGCGATCGAGTATACAGTCCAAACTGGACGGGCCCGGAGTGCTTCTTTTGAATGGCTTTTTCCGCTCACCGGGTTTAGAGCCTTTGAATTCGGCATTGACTGACGTATCCTCGGTATTGTCGCTCTTGGTGCGGCGCTTGTGTTTGTTGTGACGTGACCTGCCATTGCCATCCTTAGTATCCGAAGTACCATGGTTCTTTGACATATTATTGCTGCGAGCCAGCCAGCTGTCTTCTCCCGTGCAAAAGCGGGTCATGAGTGTCGTGAGGGCTGCCATAGATTTCGGCTTTTCCTGGCCAAGGTGCCGGGCGAGCCACTCGTCGCGGATGTTGTGCTTAAAAGCTGCTAGGGCCTCTGCATCCGGACAGTCGACGATTTGATTTTTCTTTGTCAGGAACCGTGTCCAGAATTGTCTGGCCGATTCCTCTGGCTGCTGAATTATGTGGCTCAAGCCATCGGCATCTGGTGTTCTCACATAAGTGCCCTGGAAGTTGTGGGGAATGCGGCTTCCAGATCTTCCCAACAGCCAATGGATTCTGTTGGCAGGCTGTTGAGCTGGTCCTTTGAGTTTGAGTGGGAGGTATTTGATGGCGTGTAGATCGTCACCGCGGGCCATGTGGATGTGCAGGAGGAAGTCCTCGATCCATACCGCAAGGTCTGTTGTGCCGTCGTATGATTCGATATTTATGGGTTTGAAACCCTATGGGATTTGGTGACCCATTACTTCGTCTGTGAAGCATAGGGGGTGTGCGGCGCCTCTGTACTGGGCTATATCGCGACGCAGCTCAAAGGAGTCTTGTCCGCTGTGTTCGGCCCGGCCGGATTTACTTTTACTGCATCCGGCATGATGGTTATCATCTCGCATAGTGGCGCGCCCTCGTGATCCGTAGATCGATCTTGCGTGTTTTGCTTTTTCCTCCAATACGTCTTGCAGGTCTGGCGTATTTCCCCATGCCTTGACATTTTTATTTGAATGGCGTCGGGGTGCGGGCTGAGCTTTTGGCTGAAATGCCTCTCTGTCACGGCCACGAGGTGGCCGATCAGCCGCGTCATACGCTGGAGATGTAGGTTTTGGTGCTTCCTCCTCCAGTCGGGGTAGCAACCTGCACTTTGGGTAACTCTTGGAGGGGCGTTCAAGTTTATATTCCTCGGCCGCAAGGACTTTAGTCCATCTGCTAGCTAGCAAATCTTGATCAGCTTGAAGGTGCCGTTGCTTTTTCTTAAGGCTATTTGCCGTGGCTATAAGTTGGCACTTGAAGCGCTCTTGTTCGACGGGATCCTTAGGCACGACGAATTCGTCGTCGTCTAGGCTTGCCTCGTCTTTGGAGGGAGGCATGTAATTATCATCCTCCGCCTCTCCATCTGCCGCTCTCTCGGGAGGGCTGGCTTCTCCATCCTCCTGCTCTAAATCTTGCTGGAGGAGATTGTTGTTATCTTCGGCACTGTCCGGAGTGCTAGTATCTCCTGTGCCGGTATCACCGCTTTTGCCTTGGCGGGACTTGGAGTGGCGCCGCTGACGTCGGCGCTTGGGCTGCTTCTTGGAGGGGTCATCCTCTGTTGTCCCGTCGCCATTGCCTTCTTTGGGTGTGCCCACCATATATATCATATGATGAGGTGGCTGTCCAGTGCCCTGTGGGCAGTGGTTCGTGTTCTCCTCCTGCATCGTCGTCCATGCCGTCGATGTCTTCGGAGTCGAAGTTGAGCATGTCGGTCAAATCATCGACAGTGGCTACTAAGTGGGTGGTGGGTGGGCGGCGCATTTCTTCGCCATCCGCATTCCAATCCTGCCGGACATAGTTCGTCCAGGACTCTCCTGACAAGGAGAGAGACCTCAATGAGTTCAGTATGTCGCCGAAGGGCGAGTGCTGAAAGATATCCGCGGAGGTAAACTCCATGATTGGCGCCCAGTCGGATTCCATAGGCACGGGCGTAGGCGGTTCGGAGTTCGTGGCCGGGGAAGGATCCGGTAGCTTGGCATCACGGCTCTTGTGAAGGGTAAGGTTGATACTCGGCTCGATCGCCGTTGAGGATACGGCCTCCATGGCGGGGTCTATCCACCCGTCCATGGATGGCGCAATTGGCTCCGAATTGAGAGTCGGAGCGGTTGTCGGTGCGATCTCCTGAACACTGTCCGATGGTAGAGCCAGATCATGCTCATCATGACTGTGTGGCGCACTCGGCAGGGGCTCGAATCCATCGAAGATCAAGTCTCCGCGGATATCGGCTGTGTAGCTTAAGCTTCCGAACCTGACCTGGTGGCCAGGGGCGTAACTTTTGATCTGCTCTAGATGGCCAAGCGAGTTGGCCCCCAGTGCGAAGCCGCCGAATACAAAGATCTGTCCGGGGAGAAAAGTCTCACCCTGAACTGCATCGCTATCGATGATTGAAGGAGCCATCAAGCCTAATGATGACGACACAGAGGAACTCTCAATGAAAGCACCAATGTCGGTGTCAAAACCGGCAGATCTCGGGTAGGGGGTCCCGAACTGTGCGTCTAGGCGGATGGTAACAGGAGGCAGGGAACACGATGTTTTACCCAGGTTCAGGCCCTCCTGATGGAGGTAAAACCCTATGTCCTGCTTGACTTATTCTTGATAATATGAGTAGTACAAGAGTTGATCTACCACGAGATCGAAGAGGCTAAACCCTAGAAGCTAGCCTATGGTATGATTGTATGTTGTCCTACAGACTAAAACCCTCCGGTTTATATAGAGACCGGAGGGGGCTAGGGTTACACAAGGTCGGTTACAAAGGAGGAGATATACATATCCGTATTGCCTAGCTTGCCTTCCACGCCATGTAGAGTCTCATCCGGACACGGGACGAAGTCTTCAATCTCATATCTTCATAGTCCAATAGTCCGGCCAAAGGATATAGTCCCGGTGTCCGGAGACCCCCTAATCCAGGACTCCCTCAGCGCCTCCGCACTCCGCGTGGTGGCCATCCACAACCTTCGGCTTCACATTGAAGACCTTGAGCCACAGCCTGAAGTGGGGTTGGATGCGAAGGAAGGCCTCACAGATGACGATGAACGTCGAGATGTTGAGGAGGGAGTTCGGGGATAGATCATGTAAGTCTATCCCGTCGTAGAACATCAGCCCGCGGATGAAGGGGTGGAGTGGAAATCCTAACCCGCAGAGGAAATGAGGGATGAATACTACCCTCTCGCTGGGCTTCGGCGTGGGAACGATTTGTCCCTGGGCCGGAAGGCAGTGGGCGATTCCCTTCGCCAGGTTCCCGGCCGCCCGAAGCTCGGCGATGTCCTCCTCCTGGACGGAGGAGGCCATCCACTTTCCTTGACCTCCGGATCTGGACATGGTTGAGTGCTTGGTGGAGACGGAGAAGATGAGAACTTGGGCGCTGGAGCTCAAGAGTGGAAGGGCAGAGGAAGAGAGAAGGCGTGGGTGAAGAAAAGGGATTCTTATCTCCTTATAAAGGCAGTAAATATTGAACGCCTCCCCACTCGCCTTAAAATTCACCTACTCCCAAGGGTTGTGTAAATGGCACGGTTGGGTTACCCACGCCCGTATTGATGAGAATCCCGCAATAAGGGGACACGATCTCTGCTTTGACAAGATGTGCCAATGGAAATCGCATCTCGAAACACGGGATGGCAGACAAAACGGTTCAATATAGTGACCGGGCAGACGTGGTGTCATGTTGTAAAAAGTTGTCAGCGGATGGGACTCGTGGAATATTATATTCTCTCTACGGTTGTGTGTGGTGTGTGTTACAGGTCCGGACACGTTCAATACATCCAAATACTACCTTGGAGTTAGGAAGGAGGAACCCGCCTTGCAATGCCGAAGACAGATCTACGCGCCGGATACCTTGTCATTGAAGCCAGGTTCAGGGGCTACTGAGGGAGTCCTGGACTAAGGGGTCCTCGAGCGTCCGGCCTGTTAGCCATGGGTCGGACTGATGGGCTGTGAAGATACGAAGACCGAAGACTGCATCCGTGTCCGGATAGGACTCTCCTTGGCGTGGAAGGCAAGCTTGGCGACGGAATATGTAGATTCCTTTCTTTGTAACCGACCTTTTGTAACCCTAGATCCTCCCAGTGTCTATATAAACCGGAGGACTTAGTCCGGAGGAGATAATCATTATCATAACCACACAAGCTAGACCTCTAGGGTTTAGCCATTACGATCTCGTGGTAGATCAACTCTTGTAATACTCATATTCATCGAGATCAATCAAGCAGGACGTAGGGTATTACCTCCATAGAGAGGGCCCGAACCTGGTTAAACATTGTGTCCCCTATCTCCTGTTACCATCGACCTTAGACACATAGTTCGGGACCCCCTACCTGAGATCCGCCGGTTTTCACACCGACAATGATCAACATGGGAAAGTTGTGTGTTTACAACATCTTTCCATCGGTATATCACTTGCTCAATTCCAGTGAGTGGATGGAGAGCTATGAGCAGTGGATGAGGAGCTACGAGCAAGAAAAGCACGTGAAAAAACAGAGTGAAGTTCAAGTACACATGCCGAGAAGTTCAAGTTCTTCACGCGGTGCATTTTTGAAGAATCTGTTTCGCGATAAAGCCAAAACGAATGATCCTGCCGTTTTCGAAATTACTTGAAAACGACTAGGAATTAGAGAAAACCATCAATATGAAAAAGTTTCACATTTTCCGTAGATTTTTAACGGTATATTATTTGCCCCATTCCGATAAAAGTTGTAAAAATTACAGCGAAAATACATTTTTATCCATTTTCAAAATTGACATAAAATTGTAATGAATTGGGAGAAATAATATATACCAAAAAGTTTCGCATTTCCTCAAGCTTTCCAACACCATATCATTTGCTGCATTCGGACGTAAGGTTCAAATATTAGCTCAAAAATACGAACTCGATGGAACTTGTACCGTTTTCTAAATTACTTTTAAACGTTCAAAATTAGAAAAAACATTCAACAAGTTAAAGCAGCGATTTTTCATAATATTTCCAATGCCATATCATTTGCCTCAATTGGATTGGCCGTTTAGAAATGATATTGAAAATACGAACTCGGCTATTCAGTTTGCGAAATTTTACAAATTTCCAAATTACTCTTTAACCATAAGGAATTAGAGAAAACTTTCAACATGTGGAAGGAGCGGTTTTACAGCAGCTTTCCAACGCCATATTATTTGTCTCATTCTGATAAACAGTTTAGAAATGCGATCGAAAATATGATTCATAATTTTTATATGAAATAAAAACGGTTTTCAAAACTGCTCTTAAACCGCTTACATTTTTCCAAAAATTTAACTTGGGTCATGATATTGGTGTCCATATGATGACCCACAAGTATAGGGGATCTATCTAGTCCTTTCGATAATTAAGAGTGTCGAACCCAACGAGGAGCAGAAGGTAATGACAAGTGATTTTCAGTAAGGTATTCTTCGCAAGCACTAAAAATTATCGGTAACAGATAGTTTTGTAATAAGGTAATTTGTAACGGGTAACAAGTAACAAATGTAAATAAGGTGCATCAAGATGGCCCAACCCTTTTTGTAGCAAAGGACAAGCCTGTACAAACTCTTATATAAAGGAAACCTCTCCCGAGGACACATGGGAATTATCGTCAAGCTAGTTTTCATCACGCTCATATGATTCGCGTTCGGTACTTTGATAATTTGATATGTGGGTGGACTGGTGCTTGGGTACTACCCTTACTTGGACAAGCATCCCACTTATGATTAACCCCTCTTGCAAGAATCCACAACTACAAAATAAGTATTAAGGTAAACCTAACCATAGCATGAAACATATAGATCCAAATCAACCCCTTACGAAGCAACGCATAAACTAGGGTTTAAGCTTCTGTCACTCTAGCAACCCATCATCTACTTATTACTTCCCAATGCCTTCCCCTAGGCCCAAACAATGGTGAAGTGTCATGTAGTCGACATTCACATGACACCACTAGAGGAAAGAGAACATACATCTCATCAAAATATCGAACGAATACCAAATTCACATGACTATTTATAGCAAGACTTCTCCCATGTCCTCAGAATCAAACGTAACTACTCACAAATCGTATTCATGTTCATAATTAGAGGGCTATTAATATGCATAAAGGATATGAACATATGATCTTCCACCAAATAAACCAACTAGCATCAACTACAAGGAGTAAGCAACGCTACTAGCAACCCACAGGTACCAATATGAGGCTTTAAGACAAAGATTGGATACAAGAGATGAACTAGGGTTTGAGATGAGATGGTGCTGGTGAAGATGTTGATGGAGATTGACCCCCTCCCGATGAGAGGATCGATGGTGATGACGATGGTGATGATTTCCCCCTCCCAGAGGGATGCTTCCCCAGCAGAACAACTCCGCTGGAGCCCTAGATTGGTTCCACCAAGGTTCCGTCTCGTGGTGGCGGTGCTTTGTCCCAAAGCTTTCTTATGATTTTTTCTAGGGCGAAAGACTTCATATAGCCAAAGATGGGCACTAGAGGCCTGCCAGGGGGCCCAAGAGACAGGGGGAGCGTCCAGGGGGTAGGGTGCGCCCCACCCTCGTGGACAGTGGATGGCCCCCCCTCTGGTGCTTCCTTCGTCCAATATGTTTTATATATTCTAAAAATGACTTCCGTGGAGTTTCAGGACTTTTGGAGTTGTGCAGAATAGGTTTCTAATATTTGCTCCTTTTTAGCCCAGAATTCTAACTTCCGACATTCTCCCTCTTCATGAAAACCTTGTAAAATAAGGGAGAATAGGCATAAGTATTGTGACATAATGTGTAATAACAGCCCATAATGCAATAAATATTGATATAAAAGCATGATGCAAAATGGACGTATCACCATAGCTTTCCAACGCTATATCACTAGCCCCATTTGAGCAATGTTGGCGGAAGTTCAACCTAGCACTAGGAGAAGTTCAGGTCGAACAACTCAGGCAGTAAAATTGCAAAAAACACAATTTCATCATGACCCGATGATACGTCCATTTTGCATATGCTTTTATATCACTATTTATTGCATTATGGGCTGCTATTACACATTATGTCACAATACTTATGCCTATTGTCTCTTATTTTACAAGGTTTACATGAAGAGGAAGAATGCCGGCAGCTGGAATTCTGGGTTGGAAAAGGAGAAAATATTATAGACCTATTCTGCACAACTCCAAAAGTCCTAAAACTCCACGGAAGTCAGTTTAAGAATATGTAAAAAATATTAGGTGAAGAAAGCACCGGAGGGGGGCCACCCACCGTCCACGAGGGTGGGGGCGCACCCTACCCCCTGGGCGTGCCCCCTGCCTTGTGGTCCCCCTGGCAGGCCTCCGGTGCCCATCTTCTGCTATATGAATTCTTTCGTCCGGGAAAAAATCATAAGCAAGCTCACGGGACGAAACTCCACCGACATGAGGCGGAACCTTGGCGGAACCAATCTAGGGCTCCGGGGAGCTGTTCTACCGGGGAAACATCCCTCCGGGAGGGGGAAATCATCACCATCGTCATCACCATCGATCCTCTCATCGGGAGGGGGTCAATCTCCATCAACATCTTCACCAGCACCATCTCATCTCAAACCCTAGTTCATCTCTTATATCCAGTCTTTGTCTCAAAACATCATATTGGTACATGTGGGTTACTAGTAGTGTTGATTACTCCTTGTAGTTGATGCTAGTTGGTTTATTTGGTGGAAGATCACATGGTCAGATCCTTTATGCATATTAATACCCCTCTAATTATGAACATGAATATGATTTGTGAGTAGTTATGTTTGTTCCCGAGGACATGGGAGAAGTCTTGCTATAAGTAGTCATGTGAATTTGGTATTCGTTCGACATTTTGATGAGATGTATGTTGTCTCTCCTCTTGTGGTGCCATGTGAACATCGACTACATGACACTTCACCATTGTTTGGGCCTAGGGGAAGGCATTGGGAAGTAATTGTTGGGTAACACAGTAATTTCAAAAAAATTCATACGCACACGCAAGATCATGGTGATGCATAGCAACGAGAGGGAAGAGTATCGTCCATGTACCCTCGTAGACCGTAAGTGGAAGCGTTATGAAAACGCAGTTGGTGTAGTCGTACGTCTTCACAATCGACCGATCCCTAGTACCGAACGTATGGCACTTCCGCGATCTGCACACGTTCAGCTCGGTGACGTCCCGCGAACACATGATCCAGTAGAGCTTCGAGGGAGAGTTTCGTCAGCAAGACGGCGTGATGACGGTGATGATGATGCTACTGGAACAGGGCTTCGCCTAAGCACCGCTACGATATAACTGAGGTGGATTATGGTGGAGGGGGCACCGCACACGGCTAAACATTCAACTGGTCAACTTGTGTGTCCATGGGGTGCCCCCCTCCACCGTATATAAAGGAGTGGAGGAGGGGGAGGGCCAACCCTCTCTATGGCGCGCCCTGGGGGAGTCCTACTCCCTCCGGGAGTAGGATTCCCCCCTTTCCTAGTAGAAGTAGGAGCCCTTCCATGTAGGAGTAGGAGAGGAAGGATGGAGGAGAGAGGGAGGAAGGAAAGGGGGGCCCTCTTTTCGCTTCCCTCTCCTCTATTCCACTAAGGCCCAATAAGGCCCATATACTTCCCGGGGGTTCCGGTAACCTCCCGGTACTCTGGAAAAATGCCCGAACCACTCGGAACCATTCCGATGTCCAAATATAGGCTTCCAATATATCGATCATTACGTCTCGACCATTTCGAGACTCCTCCTCATGTCCGTGATCAAATCCGGGACTCTAAACTACCTTCGGTACATCAAAAAACATAAACTCGTAATACCGATCGTCACCGAACGTTAAGCGTGCGGACCCTATGGGTTCGAGAACTATGTAGACATGACCGAGACTCATCTCCGGTCAATAACCAATAGAGGAAACTGGATGCTCATATTGGTTCCTACATATTCTATGAAGATCTTTATTGGTCAAACCGCATAACGGTATATGTTGTTCCCTTTGTCATCGGTATGTTACTTTCCCGAGATTCGGTCGTCGTTATCTCAATACCTAGTTCAATCTCGTTACCGGCAAGTATCTTTACTCGTTCCGTAATGCTACATCCCGTAACTAAGTCATTAGTCACATTGCTTGCAAGGCTTATAGTGATGTGCATTACCGAGAGGGCCTTGAGATACCTCTCCGACAATCAGAGTGACAAATCTTAATCTCGATCCATGCCAACTCAACAAACACCATCGGAAACACATGTAGAGCACCTTTATAATCACCCAGTTACGGTGTGATGTTTCATAGCACACAAAGTGTTCCTCCGGTATTCGGGAGTTACATGATCTCATAGTCATAGTAACATGTATAGTTATGGAGAAAGCAAAGGCAACAAACTAAACGATCATCGTGCTAAGCTAACGGATGGGTCAAGTCAATCACATCATTATCAAATGATGTGATCCCGTTAATCAAATGACAACTCATGTCTATGGTTAGGAAACATAACCATCATTGATTCAACGAGCTAGTCAAGTAGAGGCAAACTAGTGACACTCTGTTTGTCTATGTATTCACACATGTACTAAGTTTACGGTTAATACAATTCTAGCATGAATAATAAGCATTTATCATGATATAAGGAAATATAAATAACAACTTTATTATTGCCTCTAGGGCATATTTCCTTCAGTCTCCCACTTGCACTAGAATCAATAATCTAGATTACATTGTAATGATTCTAACACCCATGGAGTCTTGGTGCTGATCATGTTTTGCTCGTGAGAGAGGCTTAGTCAACGGGTCTGCAACATTCAGATCCGTATGTATCTTGCAAATCTCTATGTCTCCCTCCTTGACTTGATCACGGATGGAATTGAAGCCTCTCTTGATGTGCTTGGTTCCCTTATGAAATATGGATTCCTTTGCCAAGGCAATTGCACCAGTATTGTCACAAAATATTTTCAGTGGACCCAATGCACTAGGTATGACACCTAGATCGGATATGAACTCCTTCATCCAGACTCCTTCATTTGCTGCTTTCGAAGCAGCTATGTGTTCCACTTCACATGTAGATCCTTCCACGACGCTCTACTTGGAACTGCACCAACTGACAGCTCCACCATTTAATAAAAACACGTATCCGGTTTGTGACTTAGAGTCATCTAGATCAGTGTCAAAGCTTGCATCGACGTAACCGTTTACGATGAGCTCTTTGTCACCTCCATATACGAGAAACATATCCTTAGTCCTTTTCAGGTATTTCAGGATGTTCCTAACCATTGTCCAGTGATCCACTCCTGGATTACTTTGGTACTTCCCAGCTAAACTTATAGCAAGTCACACATCAGGTCTGGTACATAGCATTGCATACATGATAGAGACTATGTCTGAAACATAGGGAACACCTTTCATTTTATCTCTATCTTCTGCAGTGGTCGGGCATTGAGTCTGACTCAACTTCACACCTTGTAATCCTGTAAATACGTTGCTATATCCTTTGGCCAGCCGGACTATATACTTTGGCCGGACTGATAGACTATGAAGATACAAGATTTAAGACTTCATCTCGTGTCTGGATGGGACTCTACTTGGCGTGGAAGGCAAGCTAGGAAATACGGATATGTATATCTCCTCCTTTGTAACCGACCTTGTGTAACCCTAATCCTCTCCGGTATCTATATAAACCGGAGGGTTTTAGTCCGTAGGACAAGATACAATCATACCATAGGCTAGCTTCTAGGGTTTAGCCTCTCTGATCTCGTGGTAGATCTACTCTTGTACTACCCATATCATCAATATTAATCAAGCAGGACGTAGAGTTTTACCTCCATCAAGAGGGCCCGAACCTGGGTAAAACATCGTGTCCCCTGCCTCCTATTACCATCCGCCTTAGATGCACAGTTTGGGACCCCCTACCCGAGATCCGCCGGTTTTGACACCGACATTGGTGCTTTCATTGAGAGTTCCTCTGTGTCGTCGCCGTTAGGCTTGATGGATCCTACGATCATCGATAGCGATGCAGTCCAGGGTGAGACTTTTCTCCCCGGACAGATCTTTGTATTCGGCGACTTCGCACTACGGGCCAACTCGCTTGGCCATCTAGAGCAGATCGAATGCTACGCCCCTGGCCGTCAGGTCAGGTTTGGAAGCTTAAATTGCACGGCCAATATATGCGGAGACTTGATCTTCGACAGGTTCGAGCCTCTGCCTTGTGCGTCACGCGGTCACGATGAGTACGATTTAGCTCTACCATCAGATAGTGTTCAGGAAATCAAACCAGCAGCCGCTCCGACCCTTAATTCGGAGCCAGTTGCGCCTCCCATGGACGGGCGGATAGACCTCGCCACAGAGGCCGTATCCCCAACGGCAATCGAGCCGAATATCGACCTTACCCTTCACGGGAGCCGTGTTGCTAAACTGCCGGATCCTTCTCCGGCCACGAACTCCGAACCGCATGCGCCCGTTCCTACCGAATCCGTTTGGGCGTCGATCATGGAGTTTAACTCCGAACTGCCTGCCGGATCATGGAGTTTACCGCCTGCGCACTCGCCCTTCGGCGATATACTGAACTCATTAAGGTCTCTCTCCTTGTCAGGAGGATCCTAGCCGAAATATGTCCGGCAGGATTGGGATGCGGATGACGAAGAAATTCGCCGCCCACCCACCACCCACTTAGTAGCCTCTGTCGATGACTTAACCAATATGCTCAAGTCCGACTCTGAAGACATCGACGGTATGGACGATGATGCAGGAGACGAATAGGAACCACTGCCCACAGCGCACTGGACGCCCACTTCACCACAAGACGTATACATGGTGGACACACCCAAAGAAAACGACGACGAGGAACGGAAGGACGCAATGAAGGGTTGTCCCCTCGAGAAGCAGTCAAAGCGGCGACGTAAGAGCTGCCCCAAATCCCGCCTCGGCAGAAACAACAATCATATAGACCCAACATTGGAGTAGGGTGAACCATCGCCGAACCACGGCAACACGGAGAATCAAACCGAACAACCCGACTCTGTCAAAGATAATAGTCCGGACGACATCACACCGGACAGACACCCGGAGCAACAGAATGCCCATCAAAGGCTTGTTGCCACCGCGAGGAGTCTAAAAAAGCAGAAGCAAAGGCTCAAGGCTGCACAAGACACACTCCAAATCAGATGGAGTAAAGTACTCAATACAACAGCAAAGTACGACGGTAATCGCCCTACCAAGAGCTACCCAAAACGGAAGTTGCTACCTGAATTCGATGAGGAGGCCTTAGATCCCCCGCAACCAAAAATTAAAACGGCCATCCAGCCGGATAGACGACCTCACGGCTAACATAGAGCGGCAAACAATGCCGCACATAAGCCAATACGCGATTCACACGAGGGCTCGCATCAAAAGGACGGCGCAACCAGATCCATCTATAGACGATGCAAGCGCGCTCCAGCATGCGATGCAACATAACAAACATCCAAACAAGGCGGTACACCCAGATATAGGGGTGCCGCACACCCCCTATGTTTCATCGATGAGGTGCTGGACCATGAATTTCCAGAGGGATTCAAACCCGTAAACATAGAGGCATATGACGGAACAACAGACCCTGGGGTCTGGATTGAGGACTGCATCCTCCATATCCATATGGCTCGAGGAGATGATCTCCACGCCATTAAGTGTTTACCCCTCAAACTCAAAGGGCCAGCTCGGCACTGGCTCAAAAGCCTCCCCGAAAGCTCCATTGGAAGCTGGAAAGAGCTCGAAGACGCTTTTCGGGCAAATTTTCAAGGGACTTATGTCCAACCTACGGATGCGGACGATTTGAGTCATATAACTCAATAGCCCGGAGAGTCAGCCCGAAAGCTTTGGAACAGGTTTCTTACTAAAAAGAACCAAATAGTCGACTGTCCGGACGCCGAAGCCTTGGCAGCTTTTAAGCATAGCATCCACGACGAATGGCTCGCCGGACACCTCGGCCAAGAAAAGCCGAGAACAATGGCAGCATTAACAAGCCTCATGACCCGCTTTTGCGCAGGTGAGGACAGCTGGCTAGCCAGATGCAGCACTAGCGACCCCAGTACATCCGAAGTTAGAGATGAAAACGGGAAATCACGGCGCAGCAACAATAATAAGCGCCGGAATAAAGAAGACAGCCCGAAGAGCACGACAGTAAACGCCGGATTTTCAGAAGCTCTCGGCCACGTCAGCAAAAGCCGCCCTCTAAAGGCGCTAGAGATGAACTGTCCAGCCTAAACAAAATTCTGGACCAAATATGTCAGATCCATAGCACCCCTGGTAAACCCGCTAATCATACCCATAAGAATGTTGGGTCTTCAAGTAGTCCGACAAGCTCAATGCCGTACACAAGGGGGAGGATACACCAAGCGAAGACGAGGATGAGCCTCTCAAGCAAGACACTGGGGAACAAAAGAAATTTCCACTAGAAATCAAAACAGTAAACGTGTTACACGTGACCAAGGGGAGAAACAAAGTGGCACTCCCAGAGAAATATGCCCAAGGGCCTATCACCGCGGAGTCCTGCCACTGGTCATCTCAATCGATCACTTTTGACCATCGGGATTACTCAGCAAGTATCTAGCATGCAGGATGGGCTGCCTTGGTATTAGACCCAATAATTGATGGCTACCTCTTCACACGAGTCCTGATGGATGGGGGCAGCAGTCTAAACCTGATATATCAGGACACAATCCGCAAAATGGGGATAGACCCAACAAAAATTTGCCACAGCAATACCACCTTTAAAGGAGTAACGCCAGGCCCAGGGGCTGATTGCATGGGCTCCCTGCTACTAGAGGTTACATTCGGCTTCCCCGATAACTTCCGTAGCGAAAATTTAACCTTCCACATTGCTCCGTTCCAAAGTGGCTATCAAGCACTACTTGGACGCGAAGCTTTCGCTCGCTTTAATGCAGTACCGCACTACGCTTCCCTCACGCTTAAGATGCCCGGTCCATGTGGCATCATTACAGTAAATGGAAATATTGAGCGATCCCTGCGTGCCGAAGAGAGTGCGGCTGCCTCGGCAGCCGCACACTAAAGCGGCCTCACCAACTAAAGCATTTGATAGGTCGTCAAGACCACGGACACGGTTAGACGAGTCTGGAGCAGCTATATGTAATTCATACAGGTTTGATGGCTACACCCCGATTACAAATACAAGGGGCTCAACGCGCAGACAAGTGGCAATTTTTACTCATCTTGAATTGTACATGGTTTCTTTAATACAACCTAACTTTTTGCACGACAACTTTTCACCTAAGTTACTCTCTTTTACAGATGACCATCGTGCTACACCCGTCCAGGATACGGCACAATGGAGACACAGGCGCAGATGTGCAACAGGGACCCGTTCCAAGGATTCTTTTTAGATTAAGACCCTGTGAGGGAGTCCTGGATTAGGGGGTGTTCGGGTAGCCAGACTATACCTTCAGCCGGACTCCTAGACTATGAAGATACAAGATTGAAGACTTCGTCCCGTGTCCGGATGGGACTTTCCTTGGCGTGGAAGGCAAGCTTGGTGATGCGGATATTCAAGATATCCTACCATTGTAACCGACTTTATGTAACCCTAACCCTATCTGGTGTCTATATAAACCGGAGGGTTGTAGTCCGTAGGCAATCAACTCCATATACAATGATCATACCGTAGGCTAGCTTCTAGGGTTTAGCCTCCTTGATCTCGTGGTAGATCTACTCTTGTACTACCCATATCATCAATATTAATCAAGCAGGACGTAGGGTTTTACCTCCATCAAGAGGGCCCGAACCTGGGTAAAACATCATGTTCCCTGCCTCCTGTTACCATCCGGCCTAGATGCACAGTTCGGGACCCCCTACCCGAGATCTGCCGGTTTTGACACCGACATTGGTGCTTTCATTGAGGGTTCCTCTGTGTTGTCGCCTTTAGGCCCGATGGCTCCTTTGATCATCAACAACGATATGGTCCAGGGTGAGACTTTTCTCCCCGGACAGATCTTCGTCTTCGGTGGCTTCGCTCTGTGGGCCAATTCGCTCGGCCACCTGGAGCAGATCGAAAGCTACGCCCCTGGCCATCAAGTCAAGTTTGGAAGCTTAAACTACACGGCTGGCATCCGCGGAGACTTGATCTTCGACGGGTTCGAGCCACGGCCAAGCGCGCCGCACTATCTCGAGGGGCATGATCTAGCTCTGCCTCCGGACAGTGTCCTGGAGGCCGCACACGCATCGGTTCTGACCCCTAACTCGGAGCCTATTGCACCAATCAAGGATGAGCGGTTGGACGTCACCTCGAGGGCTTCGATCTCAAAGGCGATCGAGCCGAACGCTAGCCCCGCACTCTGCATGATGCGTGACTCCGAGGATCCGGACTCCTTTCCGAACTCCGAACCCCCCGCGCCCCTGCCGATCGAATCCGATTGGGCGCCGATAATAGAGTTCACCGCCGCAGACATCTTTCAGCACTCGCCTTGTGGCGATATCCTGAATTCTCTCAAGTCTCTTTCCTTATCAAGAGAGCCCTGGCCGAACTGTGGTCAGCGAGGATGGGATATGGATGATGAAGAAATTCAAAGCCCACCCACCACCCACTTGGTAGCCACTGTCGACAATTTAAACGACGTGCTCAACTTCGACTCTAGAGACATCGACAACATGGATGACGATGCAGGAGATACCGACGAACCAACGCCCATAGGGCATTGGACAGCCACCTCATCTCACAATGTGTACATGGTGGATACCCCTAAAGGAAGCGACAACAAGGAAAAAGGGGATGGGACGGGAGATCGACTCCCGAAAAGCAATCAAAGCGTCGGCGTAAACGCCGACCCAAGCCCCGCCTCGACAAAAACCCAGCCATAGAGCAGGACGAGCCGGTAGACGACGAGCAGGCCTTAGAGCAACCGTTCGAACAGGGAAACACGGATAGAGAAACCGAACATCCCTCCCCCGGCGACAACGGCATTCCGGACGACCTCACGCCGAATAAACCTATGGAGCAGAAGAATCTCCACGAGAGGCTCGTTGCAACTGCACGCAGCCTAAAAAAGCATAAGCGGAAGCTAAAAACAGCGGAAGATGCACACCGGATTAGATGGAGCAAAGTAATCAATACCATAGATAAGTACGGCAACAGTCGCCGCACTAAAAGCTATCCGAAAAGAAAGCTACTGCCTGAATTCGACGAAGAGGCCCTAGAGCCCTCGCATTCAAAAAATGAAAAAGCCACACGGTCGGATAGACGACCCCATAAAGCGGCAAGCAGCGCCGCACCTAAATCGGCATGCGACCCACTTAAGGATTCGCATCATGGCCCAGTCAGGTCCATTTATGGGCCAAGAAAGCAAGCTCTCGTAAGCAACGCTATGAAGCCATCATCAGAATCCGGCACACCCAAATACAGGGGCGCCGCACACCCCCTATGTTTCACCGATGAGGTCCTGGACTATGAATTCCCAGAGGGATTCAAACCCATAAACATAGAGGCATATGATGGAACAACAGACCCTGGAGTTTGGATCGAGGATTATATCCTCCACATAGACATGGCTAGAGGAGATGATCTCCACGCCATAAAATATCTACCCCTTAAGCTTAAAGGGCTAGCCCGGCATTGGCTTAAAAGCCTTCCCGAAAACACAATTGGAAGCTGGGAAGTGCTTGAGGATGCTTTCCAAGCAAACTTTCAAGGGACCTATGTCCACCCTTCGGATGCAGACGATCTTAGTCACATAACTCAACAACCCGGAGAATCAGCTCGGCAGTTCTGGAATAGATTCCTCACTAAAAAGAATCAGATAGTCGACTGTCCGGACGCCGAAGCCTTAGCAGCTTTCAGGCATAACGTCCGAGACGAATGGCTCGCCAGACACCTTGGCCAAGAAAAGCCAAGAACAATGGCCGCACTAACAAGCCTCATGACCTGCTTTTGTGCAGGGGAGGACAGCTGGTTGGCAAGGTGCAGCCCCAGCGACCCAAGTACATCTGAAACTAGGGATGGAAATGGAAAACCGCGACGCCACAAGGACCGTCACTGGACTAAGGACAAAATTCCGAAGAGCACGGCAGTCAATGCTGGATTCAAAGGCTCACGACAAAATCATGAAAAATCACCCCCCCAGGATAACAGGGACGATCCATCCAACCTAAATAAAATCCTGGACAGGATATGTCGGATACACAGTACTCCCGGGAAGCCTGCTAACCATACCCACAGAGACTGTTGGGTTTTCAAACAATCCGGCAGACTCAATGCCGAACACAAGGGGCTCGACACACCAAGCGAAGACGAGGACGAACCCCAAAAGCAGAGCACCAGGAAACAAAAGAACTTCCCACAAGAAGTAAAAATAGTGAAATCACTTCACATAACAAAACGTGCGGCGCCCGTAAAGGTACGCACCACACGGCCCATCCCTAAAGGGTCCTGCCGCTGGTTGTCAAAACCGATCATCTTCGATCAGCTAGATTATTCTAGGAATATCAAGAGTGTAGGCTGGACTGCCTTGATACTCGATCCAATAATTGGCGGACTCCAGTTTTCAAATGTCCTTATGGACAGCGGCAGTGGACTAAACCTGATATATCAGGATACAATCCAGCACATGGGGATAAACCCAGCAAGAATCCGCCGCAGCAAAACCTCCTTTCAAGGGGTAATACCTGGTCTGGACACCCATTGTATGGGTTTTCTCCGGCTCGAAGTCATATTCAGCTCTGCCGATAACCTCCGCCGCGAAAAGCTGACCTTCCATATCGTCCCGTTCTCAAGTCGCTATCAAGCACTACTGGGACGCGAAGCTTTCGCTCGCTTTAACGCAATACCGCATTATGCATCTCTTACGCTTAAGATGCCCGGTCCACGAGGCATCATCTCTTTGAAGGGGAAGCACTAAAGTGCGCCTCCCCAACGGAGGACTGTGCGGCCGCTTTGACAGCCCCACAGCAAAATGGCCTCACCGGCCAAAAAACTTCGAAATAGGTCATTCAAGACCACGAACGCGGTAGACGAGTTCGATGCAAAATCATCATTGATGCAGGCCTAGAAGCCATATACCCCCGCACCAGGGGCTCCACGCATATACAATAAGAGATAATAAAGCTCAATCTTATATATCTTACTTTATACTTTGCTTATTTTAAACTTTTTCGGCACGACCGGTTTTCAACTCAGTTCCTCTCTTTTACAGATGAACATCGTGCGGCGCCCGTCCAGGATACGGCACAACAGAGACACAGGCGCAGACATGCAATAGGGACCTGTCCTAAAGGATTCTTTTTAGATTAAGACCCCGCGTAAACCTTTTTTACTGTCTCTTGTTGCTACACATCCCCTGGTTTTTTTTTCTGTTATAACCAAGGAGGAGGCTGGCGTCTTGGCATGTGGCCACGTTAGAATTTTTGCATGTACCTGGACACTAGGGGCTTTTTAATAAAGAGTGTTGTTTCGCCCGCACTCATAAAGACCGAACACCTTAGGGAGTGTTCGGCGTCGCGAGTTTTGGCATTATATGCATCAGCTCCGAATTATGTCTTTGGTCAAATGTTGGGTTGCCCGGCTCCTGAGTTAGGCTACCTTACGTTCCGCTCTATCGGCTAAGGTAGCACCAGGAGAACTACTGCGATTGTGCCCCGGTTCGGCCGAGCGAGCACCTCAGTAGAGAAAGCCGAAAACTGACTGTCATGACGTAGCGTGAGACTGTTCAGCCACTCGATGACCTATCAGAATCTATCGGATTCCTCCACTTTAACGAAGGGCCGCTTCCCGGTCAGGCACATACGCGCCCCGAACTCGGACGAGCGCAGTTGCCACCAAGGGGCTACCTAAATAGTCCCACTGTCAAACTCCTATGGCTATGTGAAAGTGTTAAAGCATTATAGTCCGGTTGCCTGGCCCGCTGCGCTATCACCTCCTTTGTAGGACCAAGACGTTGGGTTAAGTGTGAAAATGCGTCTTCTGCGAGCACCCCCGCACTATGTGCGTGGGGGCTGAAGCCAACGACTGCCATCTTTCAGATTCTATATATATATATATATACATCTTAAAACGGCCGCATAGGAGGTGTTCCCAATACTTGGAGGCACAAGTATAAAAAAGGCCACTACAGTTTATCAAAATATTACTTTATAATTACATATGCTATCATAACATAGCATCTTTCGGGCACTGCGTCTCTATTACACGAGCGCCTTCAAGAACTTCTTGAAAATAGTGCTCGGAGGGTACTCGGCTTTTGTCCGAATCTCGGCACGCAACAACGGTGGTCTCCATCTCTGCCCAGTATGTCTTAACACGGGCAAGAGCCATCCTAGCGCCCTCTATGCATGCTGACCTCTTCATTGCATTTATACGCGGCACCGCGTTAAGGAATTGCTGCACCAAGCTGAAATAACTCTTCGGCTCCGATCTCCACGGCCACAGGTGACCCATGACGTACTTCATGGCAAGTCCAGACAACCTATTCAGTTCGGCCCATTGAGCCAAACGATCATCCACTGCCAGTGGACGCTCTGGATTGTGAAACTACGACCAGAAATGCTTTTCCACTTCGCGATCTTTCTGATCTCGAAAGTGTTCGGTCGCATCAGCAGCACTTGCTGCCAAGTCCAGATAGGTATCCTCCACACTCCACATCCGGTCCAACGGAGCAAACTTCGGATCACAAAATTTCCTTCGCAGCATAAAGGGCTTTCCAGCCGCAATCTGTTCAGCCTGACACAGCTCCTCCTTCGCAGCTCTCATCGCAGAGCGCGCGTCCTTGGCATTGGCAACGGCCTTCTCTAAGTCCGTCTGTTTCGCCTGGTCTTCTTTTTCAAGAAGTCTGCAACGGTCTGTAGCGCTTTTTAACTTTTCGGCCATCTCGGCCATATCTTCCTTGCTTCGGCAATGAGCAGCCTATTCGGCTCTCAGCTCTTCAAGGGCTTTCCTGGTGGCCGCATCACTTTCGTTGGCTTGTTCTTTAGCTCGGGCAAGTTCTGCCCTAAGACTCTCCACGGCGGCCGCACCATCTGCGTCAAGCACACACATCGTAAGACACAGGCATGAAACTGTTCTTACCTGATGCCTCTCGAGGAATTGCATACCTTGAGCCTCATCAAGCCGCTTATTGGCAAGCGTGATGTCGGCATCTGCCACGTCCAGTTGCCGCTTTAATTCGGCAAAATCGTCAGTTCGGCTCGATTCCGGACACCCTGCCGCCTACATTCAAAGGCGACATCTTAGACCTGGGATTATGATCCTCCGCGTGCCGTCATTTCTTGACGACGCGCAGAGTCTCAGGGGCTACTATCTACGCAGGGCGCATCTTACTCATGCGCAACTGACAAAAGTATACATTATTTAATGTACCTCGAAACCCGTCAGTAAACTTTTGACGGCCTCATACAATCCACTCTCTACGGATGAAATCCTTTCAATCACCATGCCCATCAATGCGCGGTACTCCTCTGAGATAGAAGCTCGCCCCAGCAGAATCTTTAGCTCCTCCGGGCGAGCACCAGACGGTGTCGGGCTCGTCCCATGACCTCTTTCGAAGGCCAGACGCGGAGAATCTCGGGGGGCCGCATAGCCACCTTCCGCCCCTGCCGGATTTGGAGAAACCCTCCGCGACGACAGCTCAGGGTCGCCCGCCTTGCTAGGTGGCACGGCAGGGGGAGGCGTCCCGCTCTCCATCATCTCCGAAAGGAGATCCCCCGAAGACGAGCTCTGCTGAGAAGGGCTGAGGTCCGAGCTACAAGATAAAGGTTTGGTTAATCTTCTCAGATATAAATCAAGGACTTCCCTCATCCCTCAAAAGGAAAATATTTTCTCCACTTACGGCTCGCTGGAGGGCTGATCCCCTTGAGGGCGTAGTCCGGCCGAGGAACTCCCCGGCGTCGGACCCTCTGACGAGGATTTTCTCCCCCGTTTCGAGGCCATGGTTTTCGGGTCATCAGAGGCGGCTCTCTTCTTCCCATTAGGAAAGGAATTGTCTGTTCCTCCCTTCGGAGTAGCCTCCTTCGAGGAGGCCATAGCTTCCTTGTCCTCCCCCTCCAAAGGCATTATCTCCAGCATCCTGACCAGCACGGGATCCGGCCTGGTTTCAGGAAGGGGAGCCGGACACCTGATCAGCTTTGCCTTCGCTATCCACTCATGTTTAAAAGGACGACTCTTTTAGGGGCAAGTTTATGACAATTATACGGATAGAAGGTCCGGGCACAAGGTTGCTTACTTGAGTATCCGGGCGATTGCAGCTTAGGCCTGCGTCCTCGGTTAAATCCGGACACATCTCTTGTGATCCGAAGAACCGTCTATACATCTCCGCGGGCGTTGCGCCCATAAAGTTCTGGAGAGCTCGCGGTCCCTCTGGATTAAACTCCCATAGGCGAAGGGGGCGACGTTTGCCGGGCAATAATCGGCGAATCAGCATGACCTGCGTCACCTTGACCAAGCTGAGGTCTCCTTCCAAGAGATCCTTAATTCGGCCCTGTAACAAGGGCACGTCTTTGGGCAAACCCCAATCTAACCCTCTGTTAACCCATGACGCTAGCCGTGGTGGGGGACCCAAGCGGAAGGCAGGAAGCGCCACCCACTTGGTGCTCCGGGGAGCGGTGATATAAAACCACTCTCGTTGCCACAAGCCCAGCTCCTCTTGAAAAGAGCCCTCGGGCCATGGAGCATCAACATTTTTGCTTATAACAGCGCCTCCGCACTCTGCGTGCTGTCCCTTGATCATCTTCGTCTTGAGCCATAATTCGAAGTGAGGGGTAACACGGAGGAACACTTCGCATACAACGATAAACGAGGAGATATGGAGGATGGACTCCGGAGCTAAGTCGTGGAATTCCAGCCCGTAATAAAACAGCAGTCCCCTCACAAAGGGATCCATCGGGAAGCCTAACCCCCGAAGGAAGTGAGACACGAACACTACGCTCTCACCGGGCTGGGGACTGGGGATAGCCTGCCTTTGAGCAGGCAACCTGTGCGGAATTTCGGTGGTCAAGAACTTAGCCTCTCTCAACTTTAGCACGTCCTCCTCCGTGACGAAGGAGGGCATCCATCGGCCTTGAAGGTCGGAACCGGACATTGTCGAAGGTCTGAGGCGCCCGGAATCTGGAGCCTAGGGTGTTGGAACTCGAGGCGACGGGCGAACTTGTTTTGGGATTGGAGAAAAGGAGTAAGGCCCTGGTCTCTTTATAAGAGGTTGAATACCAGGAGCCCTCCCCGTAACCGTTTGGGACTCGCCTTTAATCGAGAAAACATGCTAACGGGCACGATTGGGTTACCCACGTCTGTATTGATGAGAATCCCGTAAAAAGGGGGCACATGATCTCTGCTTTGACAAGACGTGCCAAGGAAACCGCCTCGCAAAACACGCTAAAGTGGAAAAGTGAAAATGATTTGAGTGAAGGACTTGGCTGTAGTGTGATGACGCACTGCGGAATACGTCAGCATATTTGATTTGTATTAATATTATTCTCTCTATGGCAATATGTGGAAGCTTATTTTGCAGAGCCGGACACTACTCTTGGTGTTTACAATCCTCTATGAAGGACTTGGAGGAGGAACCCGCCTTGCAATGCCGAAGACAATTTGCGCACCGGACTCGTCGTTATTAAAGCCTGGTTCAGGGGCTACTGAGGGAGTCCTAGATTAGGGGGTGTTCGGGTAGCCGGACTATACCTTCAGTCGGACTCCTTGACTATGAAGATACAAGATTGAAGACTTCGTCTCGTGTCCGGATGGGAGTTTCCTTGGCGTGGAAGGCAAGCTTGGCGATGCGGATATTCAAGATCTCCTACCATTGTAACCGACTTTATGTAACCCTAACCCTATCCGGTGTCTATATAAACCAGAGGGTTGTAGTCCGTAGGCAATCAACTCCATATACAACAATCATACCGTAGGCTAGCTTCTAGGGTTTAGCCTCCTTGATCTCGTGGTAGATCTACTCTTGTACTACCCATATCATCAATATTAATCAAGCAGGACGTAGGGTTTTACCTCCATCAAGAGGGCCCGAACCTGGGTAAAACATCGTGTTCCCTGCCTCCTATTACCATCCGGCCTAGACACACAGTTCGGGACCCCCTACCTGAGATCCGCCGGTTTTGACACCAACACCCTGCGTCAACCTTTTTTACTGTCTCTTGTTGATATACATCCCTCGGATTCTCAGTACAACTGAGAAGGATGCTGGCGTCTTGGCATGTGGCCACGTCAGAATAATGCACGTACCTGGACACCAGGGGCTTCTTACAAAGGGCACTATTTAGGCCCGGTTTATACTATAAAGACCGAATACCTTAGGGAGTGTTCGGCGTCGCGAGTTTGGCCTTATATGCATCAGCTCCGAATCATGTCTTTGGTCAAATGTTGGGTTTGCCTGGCTCCTGTGTTTTGCTGCCTTACGTTCCGCTCTATCGGCTAGGGCGGCACCAGGAGAACTACTGCGATTGTGCCCCGGGTCATCCGGACGAGCACCTCAATAGATAAAGCCGAAATCTGACTGTCGTGATATAGCATGAGACTGGTCAACCACTCGATGACCTATCGGAATGTTAGAATTCCTCTGCCTTAACGAAGGGCCGTTTCCCAGCCAAGCATGTACACACCCCGAATTCCGGAGAGTGCGGAGCCACCAGGGGCTATATAGTAGCCCCACCGTCAAACTCCTATGGCTAAGTGAAAGTGTTAAAGCATTATAGTCCGGTTGCCTCGTTCACTGCGCTATCACCTCCTTAATAGGACCAAGACGTTGGGTTAAGTGTGAACATGCGTCTTCTGCGAGCACCTCCACTTTATATGCGTGGGGGTTGAAGCCGACGACTGCAATCTTTCAAGTTATATACATATATACATAAACGGCCGCACAGGAGGCATTATATTACTTTAAGGCAAAAGTATAAATACAGCCTTAATAAATTTCATAAAAACATTGTGTTTACAATGGGAATACATGTCACTCAAACATAATATTCTTCGAGCACTGGGCCTCTATCAAACGAGCACCCTCGAGAACTTCTTCGAAATAGTGCTCGACAGCCACTCGGCCTATGGCCAAACCCTGCGCCGCAACAGTGGTAGCATCCATCTCCGCCCAGTATGCTTTAACACGTGCAAGGGCCATCCGCGAGCCTTCTATACACGCCGACCTCTTCATCGCATTGATGCGCGACACCACTCCAAGGAACTGCTGCACTAAGCTGAAATAGCTGTTCGGCTTCGGTTCTTCCAGCCACAGATGATCTACGACCGACCTCAGGGCGAGTCCGGACAATCTACTGAGTTCGGCCCACTTGGCTAGCTGATCAGTCAATGGAAGCGGACGCTTTGGAACACTAAACTGTGACCAGAACAGCTTGTCCACTTCACGATCTGTTTGATCTCGGAAGTATTCGGCCGCATCGACAGCGCTTGCCGCCAAGTCCATATATGCGTGTGCCGAACTCCACAGCCGATCTAGAGGGGCATACCGCGGATCTTCGAACTTCCTCCGCAGCATAAAGGGCTTCCCAGTCCCAATATCACCGGCTTCACGCAGTTCCTCCTTCTTCGCTCTCATGGCAGAGCGGGTGTCTTTGGTCGCCATTGTGGCCTTTTCCAGGTCCATCACCTTCGCCCGGTTTTCTTCTTCAAGAAGCTGGCAGCGGTCGGCAGTGTCTTTAAACTTTACAGTCATCTTGGCCATTTCTTCTTTGGTCTCGCTATGCGCGGCCTTCTCGGCTCTTAACTCTTCGGTCGCCTTTAAAGCAGCCGCATTACTAATTCTTGCTTGTTCCTTGGCTCGGGCAAGTTCCGCCGGAAGGGTCTCCACGGTGGCAGCTCCATCTGCAGTCACAACATATTAAAGATACTGGCGTAATGATGCTCTTACTATTTGACATTCACCAAAAAATATCACTTACCCTGTGCCTCGTCAAGCCGCTTGTTAACAAGCTCGATGTCGGCATCTGCCGCATCCAGTTGCCGCTTTAGTTTGGCAAACTCATTAGTCCGGCTAGCCACCGGAGCTTCCACCACCTGCACATAAAGGTGGTTTGGTTATTAGCTGGGACTACGAACCTCTGTTCGTCGCCATTCTCGACGACAACCAGAGTCTCAGGGGCTACTATCTACACGGGGCACACCTAAAAGTGTGCAGTACTATCAAAAAGTATATCATTTTACGTACCTCAAATCCCGTCAGTAGACTCATAAAGGCTTCATGCAATCCGCTCTCGGCGGACGAAATTCTTTCCATCACCATACCCATCAACATACGGTGTTCTTCTGAGATGGCCGCTCGCTCCAACAGCTCCCTCAGTACGTCCGACCGCATACCAGACGGTGCCGGACTCTTTTGTTTGCTCTCTTCAAGAGCCGGATGCGGGGGACTTCGGGTGACTATAGGATTATCTTCTGGCCTCACCAAATCCGGAGAGGCCCTCCGTGATGACACTTCAAGGTCGCCCGCTTCTTGATCGGGGGAGTCCGGGGGAGGCGTTTCGCTCTCCATCATCTCCGGAAGAAGATCCCCCGAAGACGAGCTCTGTCGAGAAGGGCTAAGGTCCGAACTGCAAGATAAGGGCTTCGGTTATTTTCCTCAGAGGTAAGGTATTATATCTTCACTATTAAAGTACTTTGTGATTACTTACAGCTCGTTGGAGGGCCGATCCCCGCGCGGACTTTGTGCGGCAAGAGCACCCTCCAAGGCAGGACCCTTTGGTAGAGATTTCTTCTCCTGTTTGGAAACCTTGGTTTCCGGATCTTCAGAGGCAGTCCTCTTCCTTCCCCGAAGCGAGAGAAGGTCGGATTCTTCCCCTTGGTTAGCCTCCTTCACAGAGGTGCTCATTCCCTCGGTTGGAATTGGTAGCGATGGAGGCCCGCTCTCGTCCTCGTTATTCCCCCCTTTATCTTCCTTTGAGGGCTTCGGACAAGGTGCTAGCTCGAGCATCTTTTCTAGTACCGGATTTTCCAAACCCTCGGGAAGGGGTGCCGAACACCGAATCATCTTCGCCTTTGTTAGCCAGTCCTGGTCGAAGAGCGATTTCTCAGAATGACGTCATGATAAATGAAAGACGGGGTGTTCGGCTAGAGGATTACTTACCTGGTCGGCGGTGCGGTTGCTGCTCAGGCCCACGTCCTCGGTAGTATCCGGACACTCTATTTGAGGTCTGAAGAATGATTTATACATATCCTCATGCATCAGGCCGAGGAAATTCTGAATAGTGCGCGGTCCTTCTGGGTTGTATTCCCACAAGCGGAGAGGCCGGCGTTTGCAAGGCTGGACTCGATGAACCAGCATGACTTGCATTACCATAACCAAATTAAAATCTCCCTCGAAGAGATCCTGGATGCGGCTCTACAATATGGGCACATCCTTGGCTGGACCCCAGCTCAGCCCCCTGCTGATCCATGACATCAGTTGTGGTGGAGGGCCCGAGCGAAAGGCGGGGGAAGCTACCCACCTGGCGCTTCTGGGAGCAGTGATGTAGAACCACTCCCGTTGCCATAATCCGGACACCTCTGGAAAGGAACCTTTTGGCCACGAAGCTCCAGCAATCTTGCTTATTAATGCGCCTCCGCACGCTACATGCTGCCCCTCGACCATCTTCGGCTTTACGTCAAAGGTCTTGAGCCACAGGCCGAAGTGAGGGGTAATGCGGAGGAAGGCCTCACATATGACAATAAATGCCGAGATGTGGAGAAAGGAATCCGGGGCTAGATCTTGGAAATCTAGCCCATAATAGAACATCAAGCCCCTAACGAAGGGATCCAGAGCGAGGCCTAGTCCTCGGAGGAAGTGGGAGATGAACACGACATCTTCGTTGGGTTCAGGAGTAGGGATGACCTGCCCTCGGGCGGGCAGCCGATGTGAGACTTCGGGGGTCAGGTATCTGGCCTCCCTCAATTTCTTGATATCCTCTTTCGTGACAGAGGAGGGCATCCACAGGCCCTGAAGGCTGGATCCGGACATGATTGAAGGTCCGAAGCACCTGACCTAGGCTTTGGGTGTTATAACTCGAGGCGGGGGAAGGATTCGATTGAGCGCAGGAGTAAAAAAGTAAAAGCCTTGTCCCTTTATAAAGAGGATGAATATCAAGCGTCCTCCCCGTGGCCGTTTGGGACTTGCCTAAAATCTAGGAGTCCTAGGCACGGTTGGGTTACCCATGCCCGTATTGATGAGAATCCCGTAATAAGGGGAACACGATCTCTGCTTTGACAAGACGTGTCAAGAAACTGCCTCGTGTTATGTGCGGGGCTAGTTAAAGAATTACTGAGCCATGGCATAATGTCAAGTTGCCAAAACATGTCAGAAGATTAGATTTGTGGAAATATTATTCTCTCTACGGTGGTAGGTGGAACTTATTTTGCAGGGCCGGACACTATCCTTGTATTCAAATTCTTCCGTGATGTATTCGGAGGAGGAACCCGCCTTGCCATGTCGAAGACAATACTGCACGTTGGACTCATCGTCATTGAAGCCTGGTTCAGGGGCTACTGAGGGAGTCCTGGATTAGGGGGTCTCCGGACAGCCGGACTATATCCTTTGGCCGGACTGATAGACTATGAAGATACAAGATTGAAGATTTCGTCTCGTGTCCGGATGGGACTCTACTTGGCGTGGAAGGAAAGCTAGGCAATACGGATATGTATATCTCCTCCTTTGTAACCGACCTTGTGTAGCCCTAATCCTCTTCGGTATCTATATAAACCAGAGGGTTTTAGTCCGTAGGACAAGATACAATCATACCATAGGCTAGCTTCTAGGGTTTAGCCTCTCTGATCTCGTGGTAGATCTACTCTTGTACTACCCATATCATCAATATTAATCAAGCAGGACGTAGGGTTTTACCTCCATCAAGAGGGCCCGAACCTGGGTAAAACATCGTGTCCCCTGCCTCCTGTTACCATCCGCCTTAGACACACAGTTCGGGACCCCCGCACATGTGTTATGCTTCCACATGTACCTTTTTTCGCCATTATATGCATCGATATGACTTAAGTTTTGGACAAGCTGGGTTGCCTGGCTCTTGTATTTATGCCCTACGTTCCCGTTAATTCGGCTAGGGCATAAGGGGAGCACCTCTGTGATTGTTACTGCTGGGTCAGCCGGATGTGTACCTTAGACTGGGTGAAGCCGAAAGCTAGCGTTCTTAAGGGAATATTCGATCGGCGAACAAAAGATGATTTTTATTTATTTTCCATATCTGCCCCTAGATATTTTTTCCTGCGTTTCCTACCGCAGTCCGGACATGCACTTTAGGGCATGCTCGCCCAGGGAAAGGAACCCTTAATGGAACTATTCTCCCTGGAAGATGTTTCTTACTACCCATGTAATATGACATAACTAGTTGGGCACTTGTCTGTTCAAGCACCAATGACCCCCTACGTCTGGTCTCCACGCATACCCCAGTTCTTATATAACTGAGCTGGTATTCGGATACACTCCGGACTATTGGGTCCCGAGGTTGAAGTGAAAAGGTCCACCATGACAAATGATCTACAATCCGGCTAGAAGGCATTATACATGTCACTTTAATTACATAGTCATGCAGACTGACTAAATTCCTCCTCTATACCATCCAACAGGCGCTCTAGCCTACAATCCTGTTGGGAATACTTTGCGGCTAATTCTACTTGCCCATAAACTAAGCTAACGGGGATCTCTTTTCCGTCGGGCCCCACAGGACCGACCTTGACCATGTGATTTGGGTCAGCCTTGGTGTACCGCGTCTTCACCATGGCCCAGGCTTCTCGGGCACCTTGTCGGCAGGCCGATATCTTCCATAATCGGAAGCGCCGTCGTGCTCCCTTGAGCTTCTCCATAAGCTCTGCAACGCCTTCTGGCAGGGAGGCAGATGGCCACAAGGCCTGGGCAATACCTTGCATCACCTACCGAACTTGTTCGTGCAGATGCGAGAGCTCGGATAGAAGATCACCTACAGACCCGGGCATTTCCTCCATAGGACAACCCGTCAGCATACCTACAGACATAACGATGTTAGTCGGCTTCTTCGCCGAACTCCTTCAAAAGGATTCGTTCAAGCACTTACTAAAAATGCCGCGCCGAAGCCGCTTTTTCTCCTTCTCGGAGTCTGCAAGCTGGGCTCGAACGTCTTTTAGTTCCACGCTCAGCTTGACATTGGCGTCTTGGAGATTGTTTTTCTCCCTCCTAACCTCAATCAGCACACGTTTGCCAGCCTCTAGCTGTCGCACGACATGCTGGTCCCCCGGATTTTCTCCGGATTCATCTGCAAAATCTATTGTTAGATCTACAGCCACGCCGCACACTATATGGTAACCATCATTCTTTAAAGTAAAATGTTACCAGCGGGATGCTTTTTCTATTCCTGCAATGCGGCAACAGCGGCCCGCAGTTGGGTCTTGCATTCCTCCAGCTCCTGGGACAGCCTAGTATTCTTCTCTATAAGATCCTGCACATTAAAGATGATCCTTAAATCAGTTCCGCCAACTATTTCAAGTCTCAGGGGCTACTGATACATATAAATCGCCAGATTTACTTACCCGTACATACTTTACATACTGATCCGTGGCTCTGGCTAGACCATCTTGAGAAGCATGGAGGTACGCCTCTCCGTAATTAAAGGCATCAAATGCCTCTGGTGAGAAACAAGCGTCACGGAGTACGGCCCGGCGGCGCCTATGATACATGGCGCTTTCCACTTCTGAGTTAGTAGCGGATAATCTATCTGCATCCTCTGTAGGGGGATTATCCGGCACCTGTCCCATATCAGCTTCCGCCTCTAGGTCCGGTCCTGGCGCCTGACTAGTGGAGGCATGATCGGCAACATCGCCGGACATATTCCGGCGAGCGTTCTTTCTATTAAAGAAACACGAGTGTCATTACATTTTGAGAAAGACGACAACCACAGAGCGGGGTTTTTATACCTTTTCGCCGGCGTCTCCGTCCTGACCGCCTTCCTTTTTAGCCTACCTGGCCTCGGCGCCTCTTGTTGGCGAGTTGCTGCGGGTTCGGCAGGGCGTCCTGAATGCCTTCCCTGTAAAAAATGCCATGTGTATATGGTGGGTGAAGTGTATGAAAGGGGATCCTAGTTTTTGGAGTTGGAATTTTTTTGTTTTTTCTTACGTGCGATGCAGGGAGCAGTCCGGGATAGTCGGCCGTAATGGCCACCATGGCATCGTCGCAGCTTAACTAATAGAATTGTCGGTCTATCAGCTCCACGGAGATAACCGGATCTTCTTCAAGTCTGGAGTCGAGGGCCCGGTCAGGGTCCTCCGGTTGTGGAGAGGAGCTGCTGACATCCTTTATGACTTTTCGCAGTTCCTGCCGCAAACTGGCAAGGTGAATACTTACGACAAAGAATGCGGGAAAATGGAAGTAAGGGGATATAGCTTACGCAGGTTGGAGGATTGTACATGGAGAATCCATCCCGTGGCTTGATGCGGGTGAACTCCTCCTCCTCTCCCTTGAACAATTCGGACAGAATTTTGGCTAAAGCGGCAGCATCGCCCGGACCCTTACGCCCGTAGCGGGTGGCGTCATCCGCCCCGTTGAAACACCACAAGGGGTGCCCACGGTATTGAAGTGGTTGCACTCCCCGCATTATGCAAATCGACATAACTTCGGTTATTGTCAATCTGGATTGAGCCAGTGCTTTGATCCGGTTCATCAGATAGAGGACTTCTCTGTTGTCTTCCACCTGGGGGCTCCGTGGGCTCCAACTTTGGCGCTTCTTCAGAGGAGCATTGTTGAACTCAGGAAGACCCCGCCGAACAGGGTCAAGAAGGGGAACGTCCTCCATATAAAACCATTCTGAAGGCCAGTCTTTGGACGGCTTCTTCGGGGTACCGGACAGGTATCCGGTATCGGCGATGCACCATATTTCGGCTCCGCCCACTTGATAAAGTGATTCCCTCTGTGTGCGAGGGATGAGGCAAAATAGCCTTTTCCACAGCTCGAAGTGAGCCTCGCAGCCCAGGAACAACTCGCAGAGAGCAACATAGCCGGCGATATGTAGAATGGAGGCAGGGGTGAAATTGTGTAATTGGAGGCCGTAGAACTCCAGGAGCCCGGGGAGGAATGGATGAATTGGAAATCCCAGTCCCCTTAGTAAGTAAGGAACAAGGCAGACCTGTTCCCCCATGGAGGGACAGGGAAAGCTCTCCGCTTGCTCCCTGCCATTGTAGGTGGCAAGCCCGGCTCGAACGGGCACCATATACGCTGGAGGGAGAAATCCCTTGGTCTGCAGTTCGACCAATCGACTGTGCGGGACTGAACACCTCTCCCAATCACCAAGCTTAGGGCTACGGGGGCGGGAGGAGGAGCTGCGGAGGTCAGCCATGCTGGAATGGATCTTTCCGAAACGCGCTCTGATGAATTCTCGCTGAGGGGAAGATGGTGTGGATCGGATCTAAGAATCCCTATCCCTTTAATAGACAATTTATTTATCTGGCTAGGGGGGCAAATGTAAAAATGCCCTGGCGCCTCATATTCGTTCGACGCATGAGATATAGCCCTTATTGGACACAAAAGCCAAGAGGATCAACATTTATGGGGCCGGACACTTCTTACAAACACTTGGAAATTGGAGAAGAACCCGCCTTGCAATGCCGAATACAATACTGCGTGCCGGACTCATCGTCATTGAAGCCTGGTTTGGGGGCTACTGAGGGAGTCCTGGATTAGGGGGTCTTCGGACAGCCGGACTATATCCTTTGGCCGGATTATTGGACTATGAAGATACAAGATTGAAGACTTCGTCTCGTGTCCGGATGGGACTCTACTTGGCATGGAAGGCAAGCTAAACAATACGGATATGTATATCTCCTCCTTTGTAACCGACCTTGGTGTAACCCTAGCCCCCTCCGGTGTCTATATAAACTGGAGGGTTTAGTCCGTAGGACAACATACAATCATACCATAGGCTAGCTTCTAGGGTTTAGCCTCTCTGATCTCGTGGTAGATCTACTCTTGTACTACCCATATCATCAATATTAATCAAGCAGGACGTAGGGTTTAACCTCCATCAAGAGGGCCCGAACCTGGGTAAAACATCGTATCCCCTGCCTCCTGTTACCATCCGCCTTAGACGCACAGTTCGGGACCCCCTACCTGAGATCCGCCGGTTTTGGCAACACGGCATTGGTGCTTTCATTGAGAGTTCCACTGTGTCGTCGCTAGAAGGAAGGATGCCTCATCTCGTCTTTAAAGATGGTACTACTGTTGGGGGAGCTTTGGCTGTCGGCCAAACTCTCCGGCTAGGTGGATTTATCATGACCGCCTGTTCGGCCGCCGCGCCAACGATGACTTCTCGGGTCATCGAAAATAGCCTCCACGTCAAATCGGCACTCGCCGAACAGATGGATCCAATGGATCTCGCCTCCTTAAACAAGCTCTTGGATTGCATCGCCACCCTGGGAGTCGCTACGGACTATGATCGGATTGGGCTTAAACCCGATCAAAGGGAGATTCACTCTCCTCCGGTCACCCATCATATTGCAGTGGTGGAAGAACAACGCGGCGACCTCTCCTCCATATTGAGGACCAACTATATCTGGATTCCTGAGCTCTCCGAGCCGGATACCCGTTCGCGGGAGGACAACATCCAATCCCTGAACTTAGAATCAGGCAGTGGGCCAGGATTATCGGGAAACACCCCGGAACCAGAATTTCCAAAATTAGAAATTCCTCGGCCCGGGTAAGGGTTCGGATTCAATTCCACCCACCCACCCAAACATAAGCGCTCTTTCCCACATCAGGCAAGAGCCCCAGTAAACAGTACATCACTATTGGGCCAGATTCCTCCTTGCGATGAGCAAGGTTAAGGACTATCGCGAGGAAGACGCAATCTTATTTTTCCGCAATAATTGCACGGACAAGGGAATCCTTAACGCCATCAATCGCCGTGAGATATCACGCTTCGCTGACTTGCCATCCATAGTACGAAAGTACTGTGCGATGGAAAGTGCCTGGAAAACCGAAACAAGCTTTTGGGATAATCCGGCCCTAAATACGAACCCAGTCTGAAATAAAAGGGTGCACTATCAAAAGACACCTGGGTCAACTACCAAAAAGCAAAAAACCTCTATAGGGCATGGAACCGTACTGGAGGGATGGCTCAATGGACCCTGTAAAATTCACAATACAGAGGACGCCATACCAACACATAGCCTTAGAGCATGTTGGATACTCCGGCAAGTGGCTAAAAGCGGTGACGATCTCCTCATCCCAGATGCCGCAGAGCACCATCCCACGGATAGCAATACGGTATTAACAGTCTTCGAGACGTTCGCATCAAATAATAGGCGCAAGCAAACACTCCACAGCATTGCCGAAATCTGCCATGTGGCAGCAATAAATTCATGGAGTGACACGGCTATCACCTTCAATGCCAGTGATGAACCTAAATTCCGAACAGCCCGAGCACCAGCTCCACTGGTCCTCAGCCCAATCGTGGACGGCTTTCGATTCACCAAAGTACTCATGGACGGCGGCAGTGGATTAAACCTCATCTATGAAGAAACTCTTCAAAAGATGGAAATCGACTGGAACCGCATTAAGCAAAGTAGCACAACCTTTAGAGGAATCATCCCCAGTCGGGAAGCATGTTGTACTGGGAAGAAATTACATTCCAAGTGGCCCTGTTCAGCAGTGGTTATCACGCTCTTTTAGGACGGGAGGCGTTCACAATATTCCAAGTCGTACCCCATTACGGGTACATGAAGCTCAAAATTACCGGGCCCAACGGAATCATCACTCTCGCCAGTGATCCGGACACAGCACTCCGCGCCGAAAACAAAACAGCTGCACTGGCCCTCGAGGCATTATCTGAAGCCCTCTCGACCAAGGAATTAACCACGCTATGCTCCACGGTAGACAGGGACGATGTGATACTCGACAAGAGATCCAAGTCTGCCTCTTTTAAACCAGCGGATGAAATAGTCAAATTCCAAGTCCACCCAACGGGCCCCGCAAAAACAGCCTCCATTGGGGCACAGTTAAACCCCACTGTGGACGCCGCACTACGAGAGTTCCTGTGCGAGAATTGGGACATATTCGCCTGGCATCCCACAGATATGCCAGGAACCCCACGCAGGCTGGTCGAGCATAGCCTCAATATCCTAAAGGGATTCAAGCCGGTCAAGCAAGTTCTTCGGCGTTTCTCCGAACCTAAGAGACAGGCCATGGGAGAGGAACTAGCCAAGTTATTGGAGGCCGGATTCATCAGAGAAATAAAACACCCTGACTGGCTAGCAAACCTGGTGATGGTACCAAAGAAGGATAAATCCTGGTGCCTTTGTGTCGATTTCAAGGACCTCAATAAAGCTTGCCCAAAGGACCCCTTCCCCCTCCCCCGCATCGATCAAATTATTGATGCTACCACAGGACACGAGTCATTGTGTTTCCTCGACGCATACTCCGGTTACCACCAAATCAAGATGGAGGAGTCCGACCAAGCTGCAACGGCATTCATCACACCATACGGTCCCTTCTGTTTTAACACAATGCCTTTTGGGCTCAAAAACGCCGGCGCAACATATCAGCGCATGATTCAGACATGTCTGGAGAAACAAATCAGCAAAACAATAGAGGCATACGTAGACGATGTGGTCATCAAAACCAAACATGTCGACTCTTTGATAGACGACTTGAGGCTCACATTCGACAACCTCCGAACATACGAGATCAAGCTCAATCCGGAAAAATGCGTTTTCGGCATACCAGCCGGAAAGCTCCTGGGTTTCATTGTCTCCAGTTGAGGTATTGAAGCTAATCCGGCCAAAATATAAGCTTTGTCACAGTTGGCTACCCCAACAGATCTCAAACAAATCCAGAAGTTAACTGGATGTGTGGCGGCTCTAATCCGCTTTATCTCCCGCTTAGGAGAAAAGGCTTTACCCCTTTATCGGCTCCTTTGGCGCACCGAACACTTCGAGTGGACGGACACGGCCACAGCCGTAATGGAAGAAATAAAAGCCATTTTGGCAACCAACCCAATCCTGGTTGTGCCAAACATTGGCGAACCAATGTTGTTGTACATTGCGGCAACTCATCAAGTTGTCAGCGCAGTGCTTGTTGTCGAACAAGAAGCAGATGGACATAAATTCCCTCTTCAAAAGCCAGTATACTATGTATCCACTGTCCTTGCTCCATGCAAATCACGGTACCCACATTATCAAAAGATAGCCTATGCGGTATTCATGGCATCCCGGAAGCTGCGACACTACTTTCAAGAGTGTTTGATTACAGTAGCCTCGGAAGTGCCACTTAATGATATTATAAACAACCGCAACGCTACGGGCCGGATTGCCAAATGGACCATCGAGCTCCTCCCGTTTGACATAACATACAAACCTCGACGAGCCATTAAGTTGCAAGTGTTGGCCGACTTCGTCGCCGAATGGACGGAGGCCGAACTCCCTAAAGAGTACGGCGCATACTCCAATTGGATCATGCACTTCAGTGGTTCTAAAATGTTGGCCGGTCTAGGGGCTGGCGTCGTCCTGACGTCCCCAACCGGAGATACCGTTCAGTACGTACTACAAATACTGTACACAGACTCCAACAACGCAGTCGAATATGAAGCTCTGTTGCATGGTCTTCCAATGGCAGTCTCCATGGGCATTCAACGCCTCCAGGTGCGCAGGGATTCAAACCTTGCAATATCCCAAATAAATGGAGACTTTGATGCCAAGGATCTGAAAATGGCGGCCTATCGAAACGCCGTCCTAAAAATGTCAGCTCGGTTCGAGGGGCTCGAATTTCACCACGTGGCTCGGGAAAACAATCAGGCGGTGGATATCCTCGCCCGCATTAGCGCTAAACGTGACGCCCCCCCCCCCCAACATATTTTTGGAGAGGCTGTTCAAGCCATCCGTAGTATGGGAAGGGGACACTGGTAACATTAGCCCAGACCCGACCAAAATACCCGACACCGAACACTCTGACACAATCGGTGGCTCCACCACCGAAATAACACTTTCAGCCCATGTAATAATGGCCATAATAGCCTCGTGGACAGAACCATTCATGGCCTACCTAACTAGACAGGAACTTCCGGAGGACCAAAATGAGGCACGCTGCATAGTGCGGCGATCTAAGGCCTACAGGGTCCATGAGGGAGAATTGTACAAAAAAGCACTACCGGAGTCCTTCAAAGGTGCATCTCCGAAGAGGAAGGGCAGAACCTTCTGGTAGAAATTCACGCCAGACTCGGCGGTCACCACGCCACAGCCCGGGCTCTTGTGAGCAAGGCCTTCCGTACAGGATTCTATTGGCCAACGGCCCAGGCGGATGCACAGGACTTGGTCCAACGTTGCACCAGTTACCAGCTCTTTGCAAATCAAAGCCACATGCCACCCACCGCCCTCCAAACAATCCCCATTACATGCCCCTTTGCGGTCTGGGGGCTTGACATGGTTGGACCCCTTAAAGGGGGAACCCACAAGAAAAAATACTTACTGGCCATGGTGGATAAATTCACCAAATGGATAGAGGCCAAACCTGTTAAAACAGCCAAATCCGGACCGGTGATAGACTTCATATCCGGGGTCGTACACTGTTATGGCGTCACCCACAACATCATCACTGATAACGGCATGAATTTCACTGCCATGAGGTAAAACTCTGGTGCAGCAAAATGGGCATCAAGCTCGATTATGCCTCAGTCTATCACCCACAAACCAACGGCCAAGTGGAGCACGCGAACGGCCTTATCATGAGCGGCATTAAACCCAAGCTAGTGCGGTCCTTAACGGAGTCTAACACGCACTGGGTAGAGGATCTCAACTCCGTTCTGGGTGTTTCGGACCATGCCGAACCGTAGTACCGTTTATACACCCTTCTTTATGGTGTACGGCATAGAGGCAGTCTTGCCCTGTGACATAATTCATGACTCACCTCGAGTGCGCATGTACGAAGAAAGAGAAGCCGAGCTTGATCGGCAGGACAATCTGGACACCTTGGAGGAGGAGCACGATGTGGCAAAAGCCCGTTCTGCATATTATCAGCAACAGGCTCGCAGATACCAAAGCAGAGAAGTATGGGCCAAAACTTATAGCGTTGGCGAACTAGTTCTACGTATGCCGGATAAGAAAAAGAACAAGCTCGAGCCCAAATGGGAAGGTCCCTTCATTATTGACCAAGTTCTGACCGGTGGAGCGTACCGACTACGGGATGCATCGACTAATCGACTCGAGCCGAACCCATGGAACGCAGCCAGGCTCCGAAGATTCTACGCCTAGCGCCGGACCCTGTGTTCGTCCCATTCCTCTGTCCATTTTTTATACATTATCTATTTTTTTTCTTTCTTTCTTTTATTCTTTCTCCAGGCCTTCAAAGGCCCACTTGCGCCTCGTTTGCACATTACAGATGCGCTAGCCGCACTCATCATACCTGGGGGCTTCTTTCACCAAAGCCTGTTTATTTGTTTGGGCCTCGTACCCCGCACATGTGTTATGCTTCCACATGTACCTTTTTTCGCCATTATATGCATCGATATGACTTAAATTTTGGCCAAGCTGGGTTGCCTGGCTCTTGTATTCATTCTCGTTAATTCGGCTAGGGCATAAGGGAAGCACCTCTGCGATTGTTACTGCCGAGTCAGCCGGATGTGTACCTCAGACTGGGTGAAGCCAAAAGCTAGCGTTCTTAAGGGAATATTCGGTCGGCGAACAAAAGATGATTTTTATTTATTTTCCATATCTTCCCCCAGATGTTTTTTCCTGCGCTTCCTATCGCAGTCCGGACATGCACTTTAGGGCATGCTTGCCCAGGGAAAGGAACCCTTAACGGAACTATTCTCCCTGGAAGATGTTTCTTACTACCAATGTAATATAACATAACTAGTTGGGCACTTGTCTGTTCAAGCACTAATGACCCCTACGCCTGGTCTCCACGCATACCCCGGTTCTTATATAACTGAGCAGGTATTCGGATACACTTCGGACTATCGGGTCCCGAGGTTGAAGCGAAAAGGTCCGTCATGACAAATGATCTACAATCCGGCTAGAAGGCATTATACATGTCACTTTAATTACATAGTCATGCAGACTGACTAAATTCCTCCTCTATACCATCCAACAGGCGGTCTAGCCTACAATCCTGTTGGGAATACTTTGCGGCTAATTCTACTTGCCCATAAACTAAGCTAACGGGGATCTCTTTTCCGTCGGGCCCCACAGGACCGACCTCGGCCATGTGATTTGGGTCAGCCTTGCTGTACCGCGTCTTCACCATGGCCCAGGCTTCTCGGGCACCTTGTCGGCAGGCTGATATCTTCCATAATCGGAAGCGCCGCCGTGCTCCCTTGAGCTTCTCCGTAAGCTCTGCAACGCCTTCTGGCAGGGAGGCAGATGGCCACAAGGCATGGGCAACACCTTGCATCACCTGCCGAACTTGTTCGTGCAGATGCGAGAGCTCAGATAGAAGATCACCTACAGACCCAAGCATTTCCTCCGCAGGACGACCCGTCCGCATACCTATAGACATAACGTTGTTAGTTGGCTTCTTTGCCGAACTCCTTCAAAAGGATTCGTTCAAGCACTTACTGAAAAGCCACGCCGAAGCCGCTTTTTCTCCTTCTCAGAGTCTGCAAGCTGGGCTCGAACGTCTTTTAGCTCCACGCTCAGCTTCACATTGGCGTCTTGCAGACTGTTTTTCTCCCGCCTAACCTCAGTCAGCACGCGTTTGCCAGCCTCTAGCTATCGCACGACATGCTGGTCCCCCGGATTTTCTCCGGATTCATCTGCAAAATCTATTGTTAGATCTACAGCCACGCCGCACACTATATGGTAACCATCATTCTTTAAAGTAAAATGTTACCAGCGGGATGCTTTTTCTATTCCTGCAATGTGGCAACAGCGGCCCGCAGTTGGGTCTTGCATTCCTCCAGCTCCTGGGACAGCCTAGTATTCTTCTCTATAAGAACCTGCACATTAAAGATGATCCTTAAATCAGTTCTGCTAACTGTTTCAAGTCTCAGGGGCTACTGATACATATAAATCTCCAGATTTACTTACCCGTACATCCTTTACATACTGATCCATGGCTCTGGCTAGACCATCTTGAGCAGCACGGAGGTACGCCTCTCTGGAATTAAAGGCATCAAATGCCTCTGGTGAGAAACAATCGTCATGGAGTACGGCCCAGCGGCGCCTATGATTCATAGCGCTTTCCACTTCTGAGTTAGTAGCAGATAATCTATCTGCATCCTCTGTAAGGGGATTATCCGGCACCTGCCCCATATCGGCTTCCGCCTCTATGTCCGTTCCTAGCGCCCGACTGGTGGAGGCGTGATCGGCAACATCGCCGGACATATTCCGGCGAGCGTTTTTTCTATTAAAGAAACACGGGTGTCATTACATTTTGAGAAAGACGACAACCACGGAGCGGGGTTTTTATACCTTTTCGCCGGCGTCTCCGTCCTGACCGCCTTCCTTTTTGGCCTACCTGGCCTCGGTGCCTCTTGTTGGCGAGTTGTTGCGGGTTCGGCAGGGTGTCCCGAATGCCTTCCCTGTAAAAAAATGCCATGTGTATATGGTGGGTGAAGTGTATGAAAGGGGATCCTAGTTTTTGGAGTTGGGATTTTTTGGTTTTTCTTACGTGCGATGCAGGGAGCAGTCCGGGATAGTCGGCCATAATGGCCACCATGGCATCATCACAGTTTAACTGATAGAACTGCCGGTCTATCAGCTCCACGGCCCGGTCAGGGTCCTTCGGTTGTGGAGAGGGGCTGCTGACCTCCTTTATGGCTTTTCGCAGTTCCTACCGCAAACTGGCAAGGTGAATACTTACGACAAAGAATGTGGGAAAATGGAAGTAAGGGGATATAGCTTACCCAGCTTGGAGGATTGTACATGGAGAATCCATCCCGTGGCTTGATGCAGGTGAACTCCTCCTCCTCTCCCTTGAACAATTCGGACAGAATTTTGGCTAAAGCGGCAGCATCGCCCGGACCCTTATGCCCATAGTGGGTGGCGTCATCTGCCCCGTTGAAACACCACAAGGGGTGCCCACGGTATTGAAGTGGTTGCACTCCCCGCATTATGCAAATCGACATAACTTCGGTTATTGTCAATCCGGCTTGAGCCAGTGCTTTGATCTGGTTCATCAGATAGAGGACTTCTTTGTTGTCTTCCACCTAGGGACTCTGTGGGTGCCAACTTCGGTGCTTCTTCAGAGGAGCAGTGTTGAACTCAGGAAGACCCCGCCGAATAGGGTCCTGAAGGGGAACGTCCTCCATATAAAACTATTCTGAAGCCCATTCTTCGGACGGCTTCTTCGGGGTACCGGACAGGTATCCGGTATCGGCGATGCGCCATATTTCGGCTCCGCCCACTTGATAAAGTGATTCCCTCTGTGTGCGAGGGACGAGGCAAAATAGCCTTTTCCACAGCTCGAAGTGAGCCTCGCAGCCCAGGAACAACTCGCAGAGAGCAACATAGCCGGCGATATGTAGAATGGAGGCAGGGGTGAAATTGTGTAATTGGAGGCCGTAGAACTCCAGGAGCCCGCGGAGGAACGGATGAATTGGAAATCCCAGTCCCCTTAGTAAGTAAGGAACAAGGCAGACCCGTTCCCCCATGGAGGGACATGGAAAGCTCTCCGCTTGCTCCTCGCCATTGTAGGTGGCAAGCTTGGCTCGAACGGGCACCATATACGCTGGAGGGAGAAATCCCTTGGTCTGCAGTTCGACCAATCGACTGTGCGGGACTGAACACCTCTCCCAATCACCAAGCTTAGGGCTACGGGGGCGGCAGGAGGAGCTGCGGAGGTCGGCCATGCTGGAATGGATCTTTCCGAAACGCACTCTGATGAATTCTCGCTGAGGGGAAGATGGTGTGGATCGGATCTAAGAATCCCTATCCCTTTTATAGACAATTTATTTATCTAGCTAGGGGGGAAAATGTAAAAATGCCCTAGCTCCTCGTATTCGTTCGACGCATGAGAGATAGCCCTTATTGTGCACAGAAGCCAAGAGGATCAACATTTATGGGGCCGGACACTGCTTACAAACACTTGGAAATTGGAGAAGAACCTGTCTTGCAATGCCGAAGACAATACTGCGCGCCAGACTCATCGTCATTGAAGCCTGGTTCGGGGGCTACTGAGGGAGTCCTGGATTAAGGGGTCTCCGGACAGCCGGACTATATCCTTTGGCCGGACTGTTGGACTATGAAGATACAAGATTGAAGACTTCGTCTCGTGTCCGGATGGGACTCTACTTGGCGTGGAGGGTTTAGTCTGTAGGACAACATACAATCATACCATAGGCTAGCTTCTAGGGTTTAGCCTCTTTGATCTTGTGGTAGATCTACTCTTGTACTACCCATATCATCAATATTAATCAAGCAGGACGTAGGGTCTTACCTCCACCAAGAGGGCCCGAACCTAGGGAAAACATCGTGTCCCCTGCCTCCTGTTACCATCCGCCTTAGACGCATAGTTCGGGACCCCCTACCCGAGATCTGCCGATTTTGACACCGACAACAGGCAAGAACCCTTTCTTTGCCTGATCCATTTCGAACTTCTTCAAAACTTTATCAAGGTATGTGCTTTGTGAAAGTCCAATTAAGCATCTTGATCTATATCTATAGATCTTGATGCCCAATATATAAGCAGCTTCACCGAGGTATTTCGTTGAAAAATTCTTATTTAAGTATCCTTTTATGCTATTGAGAAATTCAGTATCATTTCCGATCAACAATATGTCATCTACATATAAGATCAGAAATGCTACGGAGCTCCCACTCACTTTATTGTAAATACAGGCTTCTCCAAAAGTCTGTATAAAACCATATGCTTTGATCACACTATCAAACAATATATTCCAACTCCGAGAGGCTTGCACCAGTCCATAAATGGATCGCTGGAGCTTGCACACTTTGTTAGTACCTTTTGGATCGACAAAACCTTCTGGTTGCATCATATACAACTCTTCTTTAAGATATCCATTAAGGAATGCAGTTTTGACATCCATTTGCCAAATTTCATAACCATAAAATGCGGCAATTGCTAACATGATTTGAACGGACTTAAGCATCGCTACGGGTGAGAAGGTCTCATCATAGTCAACTCCTTGAACTTGTCGAAAACCTTTCGCAACAAGTCGATCTTTGTAGACAGTAATATTACCGTCAGTGTCAGTCTTCTTCTCGAAGATCCATTTATTCTCTATGGTCTGGCGATCATCGGGCAAGTCAACGAAAGTCCATACTTTGTTCTCATACATGGATCCCATCTTAGATTTCATGGCCTCAAGCCATTTTGCGGAATCTGGACTCATCATCACTTCCTCATAGTTCGTAGGTTCGTCATGGTCAAGTAACATGACTTCCAGAACAGGATTACCGTACCACTCTGGTGCGGATCTTACTCTGGTTGACCTACGAGGTTCGGTAGTAACTTGATCAGAAGTTTCATGATCATCATCATTAGCTTCCTCACTTACTGGTGTAGGAATCACTGGAACTGATTTCAGTGATGAACTACTTTCCAATAAGGGAGTAGGTACAATTACCTCGTCAAGTTCTACTTTCCTCCCACTCACTTCTTTCGAGAGAAACTCCTTCTCTAGAAAGGATCCATTCTTAGCAATGAATATCTTGCCTTCGGATCTGTGATAGAAGTTGTACCCAACAGTTTCCTTTGGGTATCCTATGAAGACACACTTCTCTGATTTGGGTTCAAGCTTATCAGGTTGAAGCTTTTTCACATAAGCATCGCAGCCCCAAACTTTAAGAAATGACAACTTGGGTTTCTTGCCAAACCACAGTTCATAAGGTGTCGTCTCAACGGATTTAAATAGTGCCCTATTTAACGTGAATGCAGCTGTCTCTAAAGCGTAACCCCAAAAAAATAGCGGTAAATCAGTGAGAGACATCATAGATCGCACCATATCTAGTAAAGTACGATTACGACGTTTGGACACACCATTACGCTGTGGTGTTCCAGGTGGCGTGAGTTGTGAAAATATTCCGCATTGTTTCAAATGAAGTACAAACTCATAACTCAAATATTCGCCTCCACGATCAGATCGTAGAAACTTGATTTTTCTTCTTATGATGATTTTCCACTTCACTCTAAAATTCTTTGAACTTTTCAAATGTCTCAGACTTATGTTTCATTAAGTAGATATACCCATATATGCTCAAATCATCTGTGAAGGTGAGAAAATAACGATACCCGCCGCGAGCCTCAATATTCATCGGACCACATACATCAGTATCTATGATTTCCAACAAATCTGTTGCTTGCTCCATTGTTCCAGAGAACGGTGTTTTAATCATCTTGCCCATGAGGCAAGGTTCGCAAGTACCAAGTGATTCATAATCAAGTGATTCCAGAAGTCCATCAGAATGGAGTTTCTTCATGCGCTTTACACCAATATGACCTAAATGGCAGTGCCATAAATAAGTTGCACTATCATTATCAACTCTGCATCCTTTGGCTTCAATACTATGAACATGTGTATCACTACTATCAAGATTTAGTAAAAATAGACCACTCATCAAGGGTGCATGACCATAAAAGATATTACTCATATAAATAGAACAACCATTATTCTCTGATTTAAATGAATAACCGTCTCGCATCAAACAAGATCCATATATAATGTTCATGCTCAACGCTGGCCCCAAATAACAATTATTTAGGTCTAATACTAATCCTGAAGGTAGATGTAGAGGTAGCGTGCCGACAGCGATCACATCGACTTTGGAACCATTTCCCACGTGCATCGTCACCTCGTCCTTAGCCAATCTTCGCTTAATCCGTAGCCCCTGTTTCGAGTTGCAAATGTTAGCAACTGAACCGGTATCAAATAACCAAGCACTACTGCGAGCATTAGTAAGGTACACATCAATAACATGTATATCAAATATACCTTTCACTTTGACATCCTTCTTCTCCGCCAAATACTTGGGGTAGTTCCGCTTCCAGTGACCAGTTCCTTTGTAGTAGAAGCACTCAGTCTCAGGCTTAGGTCCGGACTTGGGTTTCTTCACTTGAGCAGCAACTGGCTTGCTGTTCTTCTTGAAGTTCCCCTTCTTCCCTTTACCCTTTTTCTTGAAACTAGTGGTCTTGTTAAGCATCAACACTTGATGCTCCTTCCTGATTTCTACCTCCGCAGCCTTTAGCATTGCGAAGAGCTCGGGAATCGTCTTATCCATCCCTTGCATATTATAGTTCATCACCAAGCTCTTGTAGCTTGGTGGCAGTGATTGAAGAACTATGTCAATGACACTATCATTAGGAAGATTAACTCCCAGTTGAGTAAGTGGTTGTGGTAGCTAGACATTCTGAGTATATGTTCACTGACAGAACTGTTCTCCTCCATCTTACAACTATAGAACTTATTGGAGACTTCATATCTCTCAATCCGGGTATTTTCTTGAAATATTAACTTCAACTCCTGGAACATCTAATATGCTCCATGACATTCAAAACGTCGTTGAAGTATCGGTTCTAAGCCGTAAAGCATGGCACACTGAACTATCGAGTAGTCATCAGCTTTGCTCTGATAGGTGTTCATAACATCTAGCGTTGGTCCTGCAGCGGGTTTGTCACCTAGCGGTGCTTCCAGGACGTAATTCTTCTGTGCAGCAATGCGGATAATCCTCAAGTTACGAACCCAGTCCATGTAATTGCTACCATCATATTTCAACTTAGCTTTCTCTAGGAACGCATTAAAATTCAGCGGAACAAGAGCACGGTCCATCTATCTACAACAACATAGACATGCAAAATACTATCAGGTACTAAGTTCATGATAAATTAAAGTTCAATTAATCAAATTACTTAAGAACTCCCACTTAGATAGACATCTCTCTAATCATCTAAGTGATCACATGATCCATATCAACTAAACCATGTCCGATCATCACGTGAGATGGAGTAGTTTTCAATGGTGAACATCACTATGTTGATCATATCTACTATATGATTCACGCTCGACCTTTCGGTCTCAGTGTTCCGAGGCCATATCTGCATATGCTAGGCTCGTCAAGTTTAACCCGAGTATTCTGTGTGTGCAAAAATGGCTTGCACCCGTTGTATGTGAACATAGAGCTTATCACACCCGATCATCACGTGGTGTCTCAGCACGACGAACTTTCGCAATGGTGCATACTCAGGGAGAACACTTATACCTTGAAATTTAGTGAGAGATCATCTTATAATGCTACCGTTGATATAAGCAAAATAAGATGCATAAAGGATAAACATCACATGCAATCAATATAAGTGATATGATATGGCCATCATCATCTTGTGCCTTTGATCTCCATCTCCAAAGCACCGTCATGATCACCATCGTCACCGGCTTGACACCTTGATCTCCATCGAAGCATCGTTGTTGTCTCGCCAACTATTGCCTCTACGACTATCGCTACCGCTTAGTGATAAAGTAAAGCAATTACATGGCGATTGCATTTCATACAATAAAGCGACAAGCATATGGCTCCTGCCAGTTGCCGATAACTGTGTTACAAAACATGATCATCTCATACAAAAAAATTAGCATTATGTCTTGACCATATCACATCACAACATGCCCTGCAAAAACAAGTTAGACGTCCTCTACTTTGTTGTTGCAAGTTTTATGTGGCTGCTACGGGCTGAGCAAGAACCGTTCTTACCTACGCATCAAAACCACAACGCGATATAGTGATTTCTTGTTGATCTTCAGAAAGAACCCTGTTCATTGAATCCGATTCAACTAAAGCTGGAGAAATAGACACCCACTAGCCACCTATGTGCAAAGCACGTCGGTAGAACTAGTCTCGCGTAAGCATACGCGTAATGTCGGTCTAGGCCGCTTCATCCAACAGTGTCGATGAATCAAGAATCAACTAGTGACGACAAGCAATATGTATATACCCACACCCACAACTCCTTTGTGTTCTACTCGTGCATATAACATCTACGCATAAACCTGACTCGGATGCCACTGTTGGGCAACGCAGTAGCTTCAAAAAAATTCCTACGCATGATACGTCTCCAACGTATCTATAATTTTTGATTGTTCCATGCTATTATAATATCTGTTTTGGATGTTAATGGGATTTATTTTACACTTTTATATTATTTTTGGGACTAACGTATTAACCCAAGGCCCAGTGCAAATTGCTATTTTTTGCCTATTTCAGTGTTTCGCAGAAAAGGAATATCAAACGGAATCCAAACGGAATGAAACCTTCGGGAACGTGATTTTTGGAACAAACGTGATCTAGAGGACTTAGAGTGGACGTCAAGAAACGAACGAGGTGTCCATGAGGCAGGGGGCGCCTACCCCCCTGGGCGCACCCTCCCCCCTCGTGGGCCCCTCGTGGCTCAACCGACCTACTTCTTCCTCCTATATATACTCATATACCCTGAAAACATTGAGGAGCACCACGAAACCCAATTTCCACCGCCACAACCTTCTGTAACCAAGAGATCCCATCTTAGGGCCTTTTCCGGAGCTCCGCCGGAGGGGGCAACGGTCACGGAGGGCCTCTACATCAACTCCATGGCCTCTCTGATGATGTGTGAGTAGTTTACTTCAGACCTTCGGGTCCATAGTTATTAGCTAGATGGCTTCTTCTCTCTCTTTGAATCTCAATACAAAGTTCTCCTCGATCTTCTTGGAGATCTATTCGATGTAACTCTTTTGCGGTGTGTTTGCCGAGATCCGATGAATTGTGAGTTTATGATCAAGTCTATCTATGACCAATATTTGATTCTTCTCTGAAATCTTTTATGCATGATTGGTTATCTTTGCAAGTCTCTTAGAATTATCAGTTTGGTTTGGCCTACTAGATTGATCTTTCTTGCAATAGGAGAAGTGCTTAGCTTTGGGTTCAATCTTGCGGTGCTTGATCCAAGTGACAGAAAGGGAAACAACATGTATTGTATTGTTGCCATCGAGGATAAAAAGATGGGATTTATATCATATTGCTTGAGTTTATCCCTCTACATCATGTCATCTTACCTAATGTGTTACTCTGTTCTTATGAACTTAATACTCTAGATGCATGTTGGATAGTGGTCGATGTGTGGAGTAATAGTAGTAGATGCAGGCAGGAGTCGGTCTACTTGTCACAGACGTGATGCCTATATACGTGATCATGCCTAGATATTCTCATAATTATTCTCTCTTCTATCAATTGCTCGATAGTAATTTGTTCACCCACCGTAATACTTATGCTATCTTGAGAGAAGCCACTAGTGAAACCTATGGCCCCCGGGTCTATTCTGTTGGGGAACGTAGTAATTTCAAAAAAAATCCTACGCACACACAGCATCATGGTGATGCATAGCAACGAGAGGGGAGAGTGTGTCCATGTACCCTCGTAGACCGAAAGCGGCAGCGTTAGCACAACGCGGTTGATGTAGTCGTATGTCTTCATGATTCGACCGATCCAAGTACCGAACGCACGGCACCTCCGAGTCCAGCACACGTTTAGCTCGATGACGTCCCACGAACTCCGATCCAGCAGATATTCACAGGAGAGTTCCGTCAGCAGGACAGCATGATGACGGTGATGATGATGCTACCGACGCCGGGCTTCGCCTAAGCACCGCTACGATATGATAGACGTGGATTATGGTGGAGGGGGCCACCGCACACGGCTGGGAGAGATCAACAGATCAACTTGTGTGTCTAGAGGTGCCCCCCTGCCCCTGTATATAAAGGAGCAAGGGGGGAGGTCGGCCGGCCCCTGTAGGCGTTCCAGGAGGAGGATTCCTCCTCCTAGTAGGAGTAGGACTCCCCTCTTTCCTACTCCTAGGGGAGTCCTACTCCTACTAGGACGGGGAAAGGAAGGGGAGAGGGAGAAGGAAAGTGGGGCGCCGCCCCGCCTCTCCTAGTCCAATTCGGACCAGAGGGGGAGGGGCACGCGGCCTGCCCTAGGACAGCCCTCTCTCTATCCACTAAGGCCCATAAGGCCCACTATTTCTCCTGGGGGTCCAGTAACCCTCCGACACTCCGGTTTTCTTCGAAACCACTTGGAACACTTCCGGTGTCCGAATATAGTCGTCCAATATGTCAATCTTTACATCAAGACCATTTTGAGACTCCTCATCATGTCCATGATCATATCTGGGACTCTGAACTACCTTCGGTACATCAAAACACAAAAACTCATAATACCGATCGTCACTGAACTTTAAGCGTGCGGACCCTACGGGTTCGAGAACTATGTAGACATGACAGAGACACATCTCCGGTCAATAACCAATAGCGGAACCTGGATGCTCATATTGGCTCCCACATATTCTACGAAGATATTTATCGGTCAAACCGCATAACAACATACGTTGTTCCCTTTGTCATTGGTATGTTACTTGCCCGAGATTCGATCGTCGGTATGTCAATACCTAGTTCAATCTCGTTACCGGTAAGTCTCTTTACTCGTGCCGTAATACATCATCTCGCAACTAACTCATTAGTACAATGCTTGCAAGGCTTATAGTGATGTGCATTACCGAGTGGGCCCAGAGATACCTCTCCGACAATCGAAGTGACAAATTCCTAATCTTGATCTATGCCAACTCAACAAGTACCATCGGAGACACCTGTAGAGCACCTTTATAATCACCCAGTTACGTTGTGACATTTGGTAGCACACAAAGTGTTCCTCCGGTAATCGGGAGTTGCATAACCTCATACTCATAGCAACATGTATGAGTCATGAAGAAAGCAATAGCAGTAAACTAAACAATCAAGTGCTAAGCTAACGGAATGGGTCAAGTCAATCACATCATTCTCCTAATGATGTGATCCCGTTAATCAAATGACAACTCCTGTCTATGGTTAGGGAACTTAACCATCTTTGATTAATGAGCTAGTCAAGTAGAGGCATAATAGTGAGACTCTGTTTGTCTATGTATTCACACATGTACTAAGTTTCCGGTTAATACAATTCTAGCATGAATAATAAACATTTATCATGATATGAGGAAATAAATAATAACTTTATTATTGCCTCTAGGGCATATTTCCTTCAGTCTCCCACTTGCAATAGAGTCAATAATCTAGATTACATAGTAATGATTCTAACACCCATGGAGCCTTGGTGCTGATCATGTTTTGCTCATGAGAGAGGCTTAGTCAACGGGTCTGCAACATTCAGATCCGTATGTATCTTGCAAATCTCTATGTCTCCCACTTGGACTTGATCGCGGATGGAATTGAAGTGTCTCTTGATGTGCTTGGTTCTCTTGTGAAATCTGGATTCCTTTGCCAAGGCAATTGCACCAGTATTGTCACAAAAGATTTTCATTGGACCCGATGCACTAGGTATGGCACCTAGATCGGATATGAACTCCTTCATCCAGACTCCTTCATTTACTGCTTCCGAAGTAGCAATGTACTCCACTTCACACGTAGATCCCGCCACGACGCTTTGTTTAGAACTGCTCCAACTGACATCTCCATCGTTCAATATAAACACGCATCCGGCTTGCGATTTAGAATTGTCCGCATCAGTGTCAAAGCTTGCATCAACGTACCCATTTATGATGAGCTCTTTGTCACCCCGATCAACGAGAAACATATCCTTAGTCCTTTTCACGTATTTCAGGATGTTCTTGACCGTTGTACAATGATCCACTCCTGGATTACTTTGGTACCTCCCTGCTAAACTAATAGCAAGGCACACATCGGGTCTAGTACACAGCATTGCATACGCGATAGAGCCTATGGCTGAACCATAGGGAACATCTTTCATTTTCTCTCTATCTTCTGCAGTGGTCGGGCATTGAGTCTTACTCAACTTCACACCTTGTAACACAGGAAAGAACCCTTTCTTTGCCTGATCCATTTTTAACTTCTTCAAAACTTTGTCAAGGTATCTGCTTTGTGAAAGTCCAATTAAGCATCTTGATCTATCTCTATAGATCTTGACGCCCAATATGTAAGCAGCTTCACCAAGGTCTTTCATTGTAAAACTCTTATTCAAATATCCTTTTATGCTATCCAGAAATTCTATATCATTTCCAATCAACAATATCTCATCCACATATAATATTAGAAATGCTACAGAGCTCCCACTCACTTTCTTGTAAATACAAGCTTCTCCAAAAGTCTGTATAAAACCATATGCTTTGATCACACTATCAAAACATGTATTCCAACTCCGAGAGGCTTGCACTAGTCCATAAATGGATCGCTAGAGCTTGCATACTTTGTTAGCACCCTTTGGATCAATGAAACCTTCAGGTTGCATCATATACAACTCGTCTTCCAGAAATCCATTCAGAAATGCAGTCTTTACATCCATTTGCCAAATTTCATAATCATAAAATGCGGCAATAGCTAACATGATTCGGACAGACTTAAGCATCGCTACGGGTGAGAAGGTCTCATCGTAGTCAACTCCTTGAACTTGTCGAAAACCTTTTGCAACAAGTCGAGCTTTGTAGACAGTAACATTACCATCAGCGTTTGTCTTCTTCTTGAAGATCCATTTATTCTCGATGGCTTGCCGATCATCGGGCAAGTCAACCAAAGTCCACACTTTATTCTCATACATGGATCCCATCTCAGATTTCATGGCTTCTAGCCATTTTGCGGAATCTGGGCTCATCATCGCTTCCTCATAGTTCGTAGGTTCTTCATTGAACAGCAACATGACCTCCAGAACATGATTACCGTACCACTCTGGTGCGAATCTTACTCTGGTTGACCTACAAGGTTCGGTAGTAATTTGATCTGAAGTTTCATGATCATCATCTTTAGCTTCCGCACTAATTGGTGTAGGTGTGACAGGAACCGGTTTCTGTGATGAACTACTTTCCAATAAGGGAGCAGGTACAGTTACCTCATCAAGTTCTACTTTCCTCCCACTCACTTCTTTGAAGAGAAACTCCTTCTCTAGAAAGGATCTATTCTTAGCAACAAAAGCCTTGCCTTTGGATCTGTGATAGAAGGTGTACCCAACTGTTTCTTTTGGGTATCCTATGAAGACACATTTCTCCGATTTGGGTTCGAGCTTATCGGGTTGAAGGTTTTTCACATAAGCGTCGCAGCCCCAAACTTTAAGAAACGACAACTTTGGTTTCTTGCCAAACCACACTTCATAAGGAGTCGTCTCAACGGATTTAGATGGTGCCCTATTTAACGTGAATGCAGCCGTCTCTAAAGCATAACCCCAAAACGATAGCAGTAATTCAGTAAGAGACATCATAGATCACACCATATCTAGTAAAGTATGATTACAACGTTCGGACACACCATTACGCTGTGGTGTTCCCGGTGGCGTGAGTCGCGAAACTATTCCGCATTGTTTCAAATGAAGACTAAACTCGTAACTCAAATATTCTCCTCCACGATAAGATCATAGAAACTTTATTTTCTTGTTACGATGATTTTCCACTTCACTCTGAAATTCTTTGAACTTTTCAAATGTTTCAGACTTATGTTTCATCAAGTAGATATACCCATATCTGCTCAAATCATCTGTGAAGGTGAGAAAATAACGATATCCGCCACGAGCCTCAACATTCATCGGACTACATACATCAGTATGTATGATTTCCAACAAATCTGTTGCTCGCTCCATTCTTCCCGAGAACGGTGTTTTAGTCATCTTGCCCATGAGGCATGGTTCGCAAGTACCAAGTGATTTATAATCAAGTGATTCCAAAAGTCCAACAGAATGGAGTTTCTTCATGCGCTTTACACCAATATGACGCAAACGGCAGCACCACAACTAAGTTTCACTATCATTATCAACTCTGCATCTTTTAGCTTCAATACTATGAATATGTGTATCTTCACTATCGAGATTCAAAAAGAATAGACCACTATTTAAGGGTGCATGACCATAAAAGATATTACTCATATAAATAGAACAACCATTATTCTCTAATTTAAATGAATAACCATCTCGCATTAAACAAGATCCAGATATAATGTTCATGCTCAACGCTGGCACCAAATAACAATTATTTAGGTCTAAAACTAATCCCGAAGGTAGATGCAGAGGTAGCGTGCCGAGCGCGTTCACATCGACTTTGGAACCATTTCCCACGTGCATCGTCACCTCGTCCTTTGCTAATCTTTGCTTAATTCGTAGTCCCTGTTTCGAATTACAAATATTAGCAACAGAACCAGTATTTAATACACAGGTACTACTACGAGAATTAGTAAGGTACACGTCAATAACATGTATATCACATATACCTTTGTTCACCTTGCCATCCTTCTTATTCGCCAAATACTTGGGGTAGTTCCGCTTCTAGTGACTAGTCTGTTTGCAGTAGAAGCACTCAGTCTCAGGCTTAGGTCCAGAATTGGGTTTCTTCTCCTGAACAGCAACTTGTTTGCCGTTCTTCTTGAAGTTCCCCTTCTTCTTCCCTTTGCCCTTTTTCTTGAAACTGGTGGTCTTGTTGACCATCAACACTTGATGCTCCTTCTTGATTTCTACCTCCGCGGCCTTTAGCATTGCGAAGAGCTCGGGAATCGTCTTATCCATCCCTTGCATGTTATAGTTCATCACGAAGATCTTGTAGCTTGGTGGCAGTGATTGAAGAATTCTGTCAATAACACTATCATCTCGAAGATTAACTCCCAGTTGAATCAAGTGATTGTTATACCCAGACATTCTGAGTATATGCTCACTGACAGAACTATTCTCCTCCATCTTGCAGCTGTAGAACTTATTGGAGACTTCATATCTCTCAATCCGGGCATTTTCTTGAAATATTAACTTCAAATCCTGGAACATCTCATATGATCCATGACGTTCAAAACGTCGTTGAAGTCCCGATTCTAAGCCGTAAAGCATGGCACACTGAACTATCGAGTAGTCATCCGCTTTGCTCTGCCAGACGTTCATAACATCTGGTGTTGCTCCAGTAGCAGGCCTGGCACCCAGCGGTGCTTCCAGGATGTAATTCTTTTGTGCAGCAATGAGGATAATCCTCAAGTTACGGACCCAGTCCGTGAAATAACATCTGGTGTTGCTCCAGTAGCAGGCCTGGCACCCAGCGGTGCTTCCAGGATGTAATTCTTTTGTGCAGCAATGAGGATAATCCACAAGTTACGGACCCAGTCCGTGTAATTGCTACCATCGTCTTTCAACTTTGCTTTCTCAAGGAACGCATTAAAATTCAATGGAACAACAGCGTGGGCCATCTATCTACAACAACATAGACATGCAAAATACTATCAGGTACTAAGTTCATGATAAATTGATGTTCAGTTAATCAAATTATTAAAGAACTCCCACTTAGATGGACATCCCTCTAATCATCTAAGCGCTCACGTGATCCATATCAACTAAACCATGTCTGATCATCACGTGAGATGGAGTAGTTTTCAATGGTGAACATCACTATGTTGATCATATCTTCTATATGATTCACGCTTGACCTTTCGGTCTCTAGTGTTCCGAGGCCATATCTGCATATGCTAGGCTCGTCAAGTTTAAGTCGAGTATTCTGCATGTGCAAAACTGGCTTGCACCTGTTGTATGTGAACGTAGAGCTTATCACACCCGATCATCACACGGTGTCTCGGCACAACGAACTTTCGCAATGGTGCATACTCAGGGAGAACACTTGTACCTTGAAATTTAGTGAGAGATCATCTTATAATGCTACCGTCATTCTAACGAAAATAAGACGCATAAAAGATAAACATCACATGCAATCAATATAAGTGATATGATATGGCCATCATCATCTTGTGCTTGTGATCTCCATCTCCGAAGCACCGTCATGATCACCATCGTCACCGGCGCGACACCTTGATCTCCATCATAGCATCGTTGTCGTCTCGCCAAATATTGCTTCTACGACTATCGCTACCGCTTAGTGATAAAGTGAAGCCATTACAGGGCGATTGCATTGCATACAATAAAGCGACAACCATATGGCTCCTGCCAGTTGCTGATAACTCGGTTACAAAACATTATCATCTCATACAATAAAATATAGCATCATGTCTTGACCATATCACATCACACCATGCCCTACAAAAACAAGTTAGACGTCCTCTACTTTGTTGTTGCAAGTTTTACGTGGCTGCTACGGGCTGAGCAAGAACCATTCTTACCTATGCATCAAAACCACAATGATAGTTTGTCAAGTTAGTGATGTTTTAACCTTCTCAAGGACCGGGCGTAGCCACACTCGATTCAACTAAAGTTGGAGAAACTGACACCCGCCAGCCACCTGTGTGCAAAGCATGTCGGTAGAACCAGTCTCGTGTAAGCGTACGCGTAATGTCGGTCTGGGCCACTTCATCCAACAATACCGCTGAACCAAAGTGTGACATGATGGTAAGAAGTATGACTTGTATCGTCCACAACTCACTTGTGTTCTACTCATGCATATAACATCTACGCATAAACCAGGCTCGGATGCCACTGTTGGGGAACGTAGTAATTTCAAAAAAAATTCCTATGCACACACAGGATCATGGTGATGCATAGCAACGAGAGGGGAGAGTGTGTCCATGTACCCTCGTAGACCGAAAGTGATACACATGTATTCACGATCCGACCGATCCAAGTACCGAACGCACGACACCTCCGAGTTCAGCACACGTTCAACTCGATGACGTCCCACGAACTCCGATCCAGCAGAGCTTCACGGGAGAGTTCCCTCAGCACGACGGCGTGATGATGGTGATGATAATGCTACCAATGCAGGGCTTCGCCTAAGCACCGCTACGATATGATCGAGGTGGATTATGGTGGAGGGGGGCACCGCACACGACTGGGAGAGATCAACGGGTCAACTTGTGTGTCTAGAGGTGCCCCCTGCCCCCGTATATAAAGGAGCATGGGGGGAAGGCCGGCCGGCCCCTGTAGGCGCGCCAGGACGATGAGTCCTCCTCCTAGTAGGAGTAGGACTACACTCTTTCCTACTCCTACTAGGAGGGGAAAGGAAGGGGGAGAGGGAGAAGGAAAGGGGGGCGCCGCCCTCCTCTCCTAGTCCAATTCTGACCAGAGGGGGAGGGGCGCGCGGCCTGCCCTAGGCCAGCCCTCTCTCTCGCCACTAAGGCCCATAAGGCCCACTATTTCTCCCGGGGGGTTCTGGTAACCCTCCAGCACTCCGGTTTTCTCCGAAACCACTCGGAACACTTCCGGTGTCTGAATATAGTCGTCAAATATATCGATCTTTATGTCTCGACCATTTCGAGACTCCTCGTCATGTCCGTGATCATATCTGGGACTTTGAACTACCTTTAGTACATCAAAACACAAAAACTCATAATACCAATCGTCACCGAACTTTAAGCGTGCGGACCCTACGGGTTCGAGAACTATGTAGACATGACAGAGACACGTCTCAGGTCAATAACCAATAGCGGAACCTGGATGCTCATATTGGCTCCCACATATTCTACGGAGATCTTTATCGGTCAAACTGCATAGCAACATACGTTGTTCGCTTTGTCATCGGTATGTTACTTGCCCGAGATTCGATCGTCGGTATCTCAATACCTAGTTCAATCTCGTTACCGGCAAGTCTCTTTACTTGTTCTGTAATACATCATATCCCAACTAACTCATTAGTTACAATGCTTGCAAGGCTTATAGTGATGTGCATTACCGAGTGGGCCCAGAGATACCTCTCCGACAATCAGAGTGACAAATTCCTAATATTGATCTATTCCAACTCAACAAGTACCATCGGAGACACTTGTAGAGCACCTTTATAATCACCCAGTTACGTTGTGACGTTTGGTAGCACACAAAGTGTTCCTCCGGTAATCGTGAGTTGCATAACGTCATACTCATAGCAACATGTATGAGTCATGAAGAAAGCAATAGCAGTAAACTAAATGATCAAGTGCTAAGCTAACGGAATGGTTCAAGTCAATCACATCATTCTCCTAATGATGTGATCCCGTTAATCAAATGACAACTCATGTCTATGGTTAGGGAACTTAACCATCTTTGATTAATGAGCTAGTCAAGTAGAGGCATACTAGTGACACTCTATTTGTCTATATATTCACACATATGCTAAGTTTCCGGTTAATACAATTCTAGCATGAATAATAAACATTTATCATGATATGAGGAAATAAATAATAACTTTATTTTTGCCTCTAGGGCATATTCTCCATCATATAAGTTTCCAATCTATTTTATTTTTCAATCTTTACTTTGAATCTATATCATAAAAACACCAAAAATATTTATCTTATTATTATTATCTCTATCAGATCTCACTCTCGTAAGTGACCGTGAAGGGCTTGACAACCCCTTTATCGCGTTGGTTGCGAGGTTCCTATTTGTTTTGTGTAGGTACGAGGGACTTGCGTGTGGCCTCCTACTGGATTGATACCTTGGTTCTCAAAAACTGAGGGAAATACTTACGCTACTTTGCTGCATCACCCTTTCCTCTTCAAGGGAAAACCAACGCCGTGATCAAGAGGTAGCAAGAAGGATTTCTGGCGCCGTTGCCGGGGAGTCTACGCACAAGTCAAGACATACCAAGTACCCATCACAAACTCTTATCCCTCACATTACATTATTTGCCATTTGCCTCTCGTTTTCCTCTCCCCCCACTTCACCCTTGCCGTTTTATTCGCCCTCTTTTTCCGTTCCCCTTCTCTTTTCCAGTTCGCCTCTTTTTGCTTGTTTCCTTTTTGCTTGTGTGTTGGATTGCTTGCTTGTCATGATGGCTCAAGGTAATACTAAATTGTGTGATTTTTCCAATACCAACAATAATGATTTTATTAGCACTCCGATTGCTCCTCTTACCGATCCTGAATCTTGTGAAATTAATGCCGCTTTGCTGAATCTTGTCATGAAAGATCCGTTTTCCGGCCTTCCTAGTGAAGATGTGTCAGGACCCCGACTCAATGCCACATCGATCTAGCATGTAACACCTCATATCACTTTGCGGCCTCACGCACGGTATTCCCACGGGTGTCGCCTTACCTTTGCCCGGGACCGTTTGCGCCTTTTGGCACATGTATATGATAGTGTCGCTAGCATCCATATGATAAGGAGCCCGGACTGACATGGCTAGTCGTAAACCCAAAGTGGCACAAACTTACAGGGACAGGCATCCATGACCCAGCATCGAACGTGTCGGTCATCAGTGAGTGAATCCAGGTTGTAGCACTGGGCTAGCAGGACTCCGGTGAACCGGGCTGTAGCGGGCTAACAGGACTCCGGTATTCATCGCGTGACATTTCCCCGAAGGGACAAACACAGGAACGAAGAAGGACACATGCCGGCCAGCCTAAGTGTTCCGGAGCAGTAGCAAGCTACCATGGCTCGGTGGAAACACTAGGAGACATTTCCCGGTAAGAGAGGCTACTAAGGATAAACAACTAGATAGTCAGATCCCACACATACCAAGCATTTCAATCATACACACAATATGCTCGATATGTGCAAATACAACAAGGCATCACAACATGACTCTACGACACAAGTAAGTATTCATTAGGCTCCGAGGAGCGGAATATTACAAACAGGGGTCTCATGACCCAACATTCAGAGCATACAAATCAAAGCACATGCGGAAGCTTAACATGTCTGAGTACAGACATCTAGAAATGAAAAAGGCTGAGAAGCCTGACTATCTACCAGATCCTGCCGAGGGCACAAGATCGTAGCTGAGGTAACAAGCTAAACATCGAAGACCACGCGGAACTACTAGCGAGACTGAAGTCTCTCTGCCAAATCATAAAATAGGCAAACGTGAGTACAAATGTACCCAGCAAGACTTACATCAGATCTATCTACATATGCAACATTATCAACAAAGGGGATGGTGGGGTTTAATTGCAACAAGCCAGCTTTGACTCGGTGGCTAACCTGAACTACGACTGCAAGTAACTCTTTTGAGGTGGCGCACACGAGTCCACATATTCACCATATCAATACACCACTATGGATCCGCTCCCGTCTCCCTACGAGAACGCCATCCATAGCACTCACGCTTATCTTGCGCATTTTAAAGTATCCACTTTCACTTGTCTATGAACTGTACAAGGGGTCCAAGTTTCCATATCTGAGGAATCCGGCTATTTGAATAGATAATGATAACCCTGCAGGGGTGTACTTCTTCACACACGCTTTCGCCCTGTACACGTCATGTACCTCGGCAACCTTCAAGCGGAAGCCGGGTGAGGGAGTCAGCCACGACCTGACTAACCGAACAAGTCTCTAGTCTAGGTTTATCGCCTATTCGGGTTCCATCCGCAAGGAGATCCGGCCGGGGTGTCGCTCATGGCCCCAAACGATGTGAGCAGGGTTCCCAAGCCCACCATCCGGGTGCTACTTGGTACACCGGGCCACTGTGCCTAGTCTGTCCCAAGCTCACCTGTACCGGGTGCCACTTGGTAGACTACTAACACTACCTACAAACACCAGAAACTAGTTGCAACTCCTGGACAGAGATCAAGTTGATTAATAAGTCGAGAGAGCTTGGAGCGCCCGGAGCCCAATGTGTGGTAGTAACTGATCATGGATCACAAACACAGAACTCAGTTCCTGAGGACGGCTGCAATGAGACAACCCACCATGTACTCCTACATGGCCTCTCACCGCTACCTTTACCAAATCATGTTCACACACTTAGCTCTCAACGGTAGGACATGTTCACACACCTCTGATTCATCCCCGATGAATCAGACCTGGCTCAACTCTAAGCAGTAGAAGGCATGACAAACAAGCATGAATGAGTAGGCACAACAGGGCTCAAACAACTCCTACTCATGCTAGTGGGTTTCATCTATTTACTGTGGCAATGACAGGTCATGCAAAGGATAAAGGGGTTCAGCTACCGCAACAAGTAACAGATGAATCGTTGTTGTCCTAATGCAGTAAAAGAGAGCAGGAGCGAGAATGGGATTTTATCGGAATGAACAAGGGGGTTTTGCTTGCCTCGCACTTCTGAAGATAATATAGCTCTTCATCGGTGTCATCGATCACATCACCGGTACACGTCTATCGAGAGGGGACAATTACCGGCAAACAAGGAAGAACACAATCAATGCAATGCGACAATATGATGCATGAATGTGACATGGTAATATGATGTGATTTGTGCTGATGCAACTAAACTAGATTAAATGAAGTTGGTTTGAATCCAAGATTCAAATTCAAACTCCACATGTGGTTATTTAAATGCCATTTATATGATTTGTGCTAAACAACAGCTATAAGTTGTTCTAACATGCATGAAAATTGTACAGATGGATAGATTGGATTTTTCTGATCATTTTTCATATATAAATTATTTAATTCTGAGCTACGGTTGAATTTCTATGATTTATTGAAGTTTAGAATATTTTCTGGAATTTCCTGAATTAAATTAAATCCAGAAAACATTACTGCGTCAGCCTGACAACATCATGACGTCAGCAGGTCAACAGGGGCTGGTCCGGGTCAAACCTGACCAGTGGGGTCCACTGGTCAGTGACTGGGGCTGGTTAGTGTCAATGACAGGTGGGGCCGGGTCAACAGACACGTCAACAAGTCAATACTGACGTGTGGGGTCGGTCAACATGTGACGTGGCCAGGTCAAACTGACCTGTGGGCCCGTGGGGGTTAGTTTAATCTAAACACAGATAAAACCTGGGTTAGTTAGGGCGTGGGGCCCAGGTGTCAGTGAGCTAGGAGGTTGGTTAGTGGGGCTGTTAGCTGCTAATGACGGGCCACGTCATCTCGCCGGAGTCTCGGCGGCGGTGACCTCAAACCGCGGCGGAGTTCGCTCGGAACTCGCCAGAGTCGACGGATCGACGCGCCAGGGGCACCAGAGGATAGCCCGTGCCCGTGCGCATCTAGAGGGACCAACGGGAGGTGCGGGGGTGGCCGGAGTTCGCCGGAGTGGAACCCGCGGCGGCTGCCGGAGTTCGGGGTTGGTGCGGGTTGGCGTTGCGGTGTGCTAACGAGCGAGGCGATGGGCTAGCGGAGCGCTACACGATGCGGGGAGCAGGTTAGGCGCGCCGGGGTGACCTAATGGTCACCGGAGCTACGCCGGCGATGAGCTCAGGCGGCGGCGTGCTACGGCCAGCTATGAAATGGCGGCTACGGTGAGCGGCAAGCCACGGGGTTAGAGGCAAAACGTGCAGGAGCTCACGGTGGTTCGGATGAGGTAGATGACGAGCTCGGGGAGGCGGAGACGGCGGCGAATCGGCACATGTGGCTTCCGGCGACCGAGGAGGAAGAAGACGAGGCAGCCGGCGATGTAGGGCTTCCTGAGGCGCTTGGCTCGGTGGGGAGGAAGAGGGGGTCGAGGCGGAGCTCCTGAGCTCAGCGGGAGGGCAAGGGGTGGCCGGTGGCTATGGATGCGACGGCGGCGCCCTCCGGTGGCTCTCGGTGGTGCTCCAAATCGAGGGAGGGAGAGAGCTAGAGCGAGCAGAGAGAAGGGATAGCGGTCGAGGGGGTCGAGGGCGTCTCCGTGGCGTCGCTAGAGGGCTCGGGGAGGAAGCAGGAGGTGGCCAGGGGCAAGCGCATGCGCGGGCGACACGCCTCTGTCCTTCTGGCGAGGAGGAAGACGACAGGGGGGGAGGCGGCGGTGGGCTGGGCCGGAACGGAAGCTGGGCCGGCTCTGCTGCAGGTGAGCGCCAGGTAAGTGGCTGGGCTTCTCTCTTTTATTTCTGTTTTTCTATTTATTTGCTCTGTTTTGACTTAGTTTATAAACCAAATCATTTTAATAAATCCTGAAAATAATTGTGGGCATTAACTGAATTATTACAGAGGCCCTCAACTATTTTCAGAATTGTTGGAGCATTTAAAAATATTAACAGTATTTAAATGCCCCAATTCAAATACAATATGGTTTATTCAAAAATCCAAAAATGTCTTGGAAAAATATCCATCATCTCTGGATATGGTTTTCACCCTTTTCCATTAATCATGAACATTTTTGCAAACCAATTTGGGTTCTTTGAAAATATTTTGAAGTTGAACCTATTTGCATTGCTTTGGTGCTAGGGCTTGGTCATCCCCATTTCAAATTTCATGAACTTTAAACATGATGCACACATGGAAGCAAGCATAGGTCAGGCCAGAACTAGGGATGTGACAACTCACCCCCACTAAACAAGAATCTCGTCTCGAGATTCAAGCGTAGGGTAAGATGAAGGGGAAACGCAAACTAGTATAATCTTCACGACCCAGGGTGCACTTCAACTGAACGTTGATTCGTTCACCATCATTGTCTCGAAGTCTTGCTCTGAGAACTCCAACTATCATGACAAGAAGAGGAAAGGAAAACTCTAGAAGGATCGATCTTCTCGAAGATCGAACAACTCAGGATCAACTCATGGGATGAGACATTGACACATCTCTCGAGCTGAGACACGAAGCATAGATCTGAAGAAATGGAGTGAGACAGATGATGAGGGCTCGCTAAGTAGACAACAATTCCAGACTTAAGAATGTGGTGATCGGTTGTCAACGTAGCGAGGAGTTGAATTGCCGTGATACCATAATGGGGCACCTTAGGGATGGTGACTCGTAGAAATATCCCCTTAAGTGGCAAAAAGAATCACCTTTGATTCAAAGATCATTGAAACTCTTTATACCAGCCTAAGGCAATTCTCGAGCGATCGTTTGGAGGGGTCGGTAGAATGGCATACTCGGACTTGGATGATGTGGATTACCTTGTTGAAGACAACGTAATGGATGAATTTGCTTACCACCGGGAATGGAAGAGACCCATGGTAGAATGGCACATTGGCGGTGCAAGCTGGGAACAAAATGCAATTGCTGGGAATGATTCTGATAACTGGGGAAGAACCCAACAATAGAGAGTGAATTCACTGTTTGAAAGGTCATAGCATAACCGAGGAAACTGAGAGCATCCCAGTTAGTGTCGATGATAACACCTAGCGCTTGTGCGTGCTCTCAAGAACTTGAGCATTTCCATAATCATCAAGGTTTTACCAATATTCGTGTCGAGGATTCTGGCAACACAACTTACTACCATGATGAATACCGGTGGAGGATGCAGATGCAAAGGAAGATAACACCTTCTTAGATTTCACCTTGGCGGGGCCAAGGGGACAAAATCTGGATGATCGATCGAGAGACATTTAGCACTCCGCTTCTAATGTTCTCCTTGATGAACTAGCGCATCCCATTCCTTGAAATGGTCTGGTATCTAGAACATCAAGTAAAGGTCGGACTTCGGAAACACAAAAATCATAAGGCATAACTAGGGAGTAAATCCTACGAAGTCCTTATGGGGAGGTGGCCAACTTCCTCAAACAAGATACTACAATAATAGGTCTTCCGGCTGGGTGTGTTGGCCACGACATCCACTTTACCGGTTATCGAGGGACCAATATTATAGTTCTTGGGAAATGTTCCAACCATCATATCTGCCTGAGATTGAGATCTGGCTGGTGTCAGGATATTCCAGACCCATCGAGTCTAGGAAGAAAAATGAAAGTTTGCAACACAAATCGACGAAATGACGTTGCGAGATTCTCGGGAAATGAACTACGATAGCAAGCTCCAAAACATGAGCTGGTTCTGCTACACATGTGTGAACACGCTGTCTCAGACAAACATGATCACATGGTAGTCTTACAATAAAACACTACCGAGTTCTGGTAGGGAACCATCATTGAGGATATAGGAATCTTGTGCACGAACTAGTATTTGCACAGCAACTCCTTTTCCTTGAACAAATCAATCAGTGGCTTGGTGTGCTAGGGATACATATAGAATGAAGGTTGCAAATCTCCAAACTACAGAATACTTCGCACGTGTGCATGACTGATTTGGGATGATTCCAGAGGAAACAAAACAATCTTCCTCGAATTCATGGCGGCAACGTACATCAGATGCACATGAATTAGAGGAAGTCACTACTTTCATCCAAACATAGGCTTCATGAACGGAGCACGAAGGCATTGCTTACAAAATTTTCAACACTAGGTTGATGTTTAACATGATTCATGGGGGGAGACGAAATGCTACTGATGGGCTCAACAACAGCTCATCGGAATTTCCATATCACTGGACTTCCACCATCATGTGAACACGGTGATAGCATTGGTCAGACCAAAGATGTAATGGTGTATGCTCTAGGGATCAACCACGAGTAAGACAACATTACGAGCATCATTGGTACTGATTTGATTTGACGATAGCCCACACTCAAATCAAAGGATTGATAAGACAATAGGTCCAGCAACTGATCACAGGGACCAATCGATGAAGATATCATCTTTCTTCAACACACACTACACAAGAATATCCCTTTGGAACGAACTAAGTCAGGCAAGCTTTTATCTTCCAACTCTCCAAGTTGTTGTCTAGCTTAACCAACTAGCTCAGGGATATCTAACACCGATTCTTGGAGAGAGGGTGGTTCACAAGAAACCAACTTGATCACGAGCTCAACATAACAGTCAGGGGACAACCTGGTAATACTTCCGAGAAGATATTCGGAAAATCACGAACCACCGGTATGTTACTAAGCTCGAGAACAATCTCGCTTTTGAGGGCAAGACGATATGATCAAATGAGTGAGGACTTGACAAGATCCTAACTCATCAATCGAAGGGTGCACCGAAATAAGGACTAGGTAGCACGATCAGTCTTAGAAGGATGATTCAAAAACCAACACGCTAAGAATGAAATTATTGTCCTTTAACTACCAAGCAACGAGGTTGCTAGTAGTATTGATTTCACACATCACAATTCATTTGTCGGTATTCCGGTTGCATCAACACGAAGACCAAGGAATGACTAATGATGGTGAGAAGTATCACTACGTCAAAATTCATGAGAGTTGGTGCAGTTCTCATGACAATTCAGACATAAAGGGGGTAATACTCCAAGGTAGAATAGAACCAAAAGCCGGATTGGCATTTGATCTGCGGAATACAACTGCTTTGACCCAATCCTAGATATGGATGAGGTACTAGAGTTTGTTTCTCCAAGTTATTCAGGACAGAATGGCTTGACGGACCACAAGAGTAATAGGCATCGATGAACGAATGCATATATACTCTTGACTATCAATTGATAGACGAGGGTCAGAAGACAACTAGAGCGGGACAACTCAAAGGAACATACGATTTTCTGAGTTGTGGATGCATGGTTTAGCATGTCGAATGAAGTTCAACATATTTCTTCCGGATAACCCATGCAGAAAGGTAGAACTGGCAGAGCCACAATATATAATGGAGAACTCATCAAGAGCACTCTGGTTGTGATCGTTCAGTTCAAAAGAACTCCTGCCAAGAATGGTTCATGGTATTTGGAAGAACGATATACCACGGACCTCGAGGACTATCGCAAAGGTTACTAATATCCTAGAGGCACTAGCAATTACTATCAACATGAAGTAGGGTGATTCTTGGGCTCAGAAACCGAGGAGTAGAATACCTGCTACTAACTGGCATCACGGGATGCTTTCGAGAATGATAGCCAGAACCATCACACTGGAAACACAGAACATGGCTAGATTACTAGATGATCCCCTGAGACACCTAGGGTCATAATAATAACTCCAACATAAATGTCCAGGCAATAGAGTACCTCAACTCACCATCTAGTGTGGTTAATCTGGCCATAAAGGACATCGAGAACGGAAAGAAAGGATTTGCAAATGCATCAGACTATTTAGAAACCTGGGATGACTCGGACAGCGTAACGGCTGTAAATGCTCAGAAAAGACTTGAGACATTCACAAAAATGGTGGCATAACCACTCAGAAGCACAATATCAAGGTTTCAAGATCAACAATTAACATGCAGAAGTCGTAGGAACTGAACTCAAGCTTAAATCCAACAATCTTATAAGTCTATGGATTAGTAACACGTGATCCTGATAGAAAGAAGAGAAATCCTAATTCCTTACCCCCGTAGGAAAGATAAGATGACTCAGATCAGAAGGGCATAAGGTATAAGGAGTAAAAAGAGCCTTACGTTCCATCCCACAATCAATTCCCTTATATAACTAAAGAATTTCTAGACTCGACTTCGACCAGTTTGGCTTGGTAATCCTACAGGCAGTCAAGCTCTGATACCAAAGCTGTCAGGACCCCGACTCAATGCCACATCGATCTAGCATGTAACACCTCATATCACTTTGCGGCCTCACGCACGGTATTCCCACGGGTGTCGCCTTACCTTTGCCCGGGACCGTTTGCGCCTTTTGGCACACGTATATGATAGTGTCGCTAGCATCCATATGATAAGGAGCCCGGGCTGACATGGCTAGTCGTAAACCCAAAGTGGCACAAACTTACAGGGACAGGCATCCATGACCCAGCATCGAACGTGTCGGTCATCAGCGAGTGAATCCAGGCTGTAGCACTGGGCTAGCAGGACTCCGGTGAACCGGGCTGTAGCGGGCTAACAGGACTCCGGTATTCATCGCGTGACATTTCCCCGAAGGGACAGACACAGGAACGAAAAAGGACACATGCCGGCCAGCCTAAGTGTTCCGGAGCAGTAGCAAGCTACCATGGCTCGGTGGAAACACTAGGAGACATTTCCCAGTAAGAGAGGCTACTAAGGATAAACAACTAGATAGTCAGATCCCACACATACCAAGCATTTCAATCATACACACAATATGCTCGATATGTGCAAATACAACAAGGCATCACAACATGACTCTACGACACAAGTAAGTATTCATTAGGCTCCGAGGAGCGGAATATTACAAACAGGGGTCTCATGACCCAACATTCAGAGCATACAAATCAAAGCACATGCGGAAGCTTAACATGTCTGAGTACAGACATCTAGAAATGAAAAAGGCTGAGAAGCCTGACTATCTACCAGATCCTGCCGAGGGCACAAGATCGTAGCTGAGGTAACAAGCTAAACATCGAAGACCACGCGGAACTACTAGCGAGACTGAAGTCTCTCTGCCAAATCATAAAATAGGCAAACGTGAGTACAAATGTACCCAGCAAGACTTACATCAGATCTATCTACATATGCAACATTATCAACAAAGGGGATGGTGGGGTTTAACTGCAGCAAGCCAACTTTGACTCGGTGGCTACCTGAACTACGACTGCAAGTAACTCTTTTGAGGTGGCGCACACGAGTCCACATATTCACCATATCAATACACCACTATGGATCCGCTCCCGTCTCCCTACGAGAATGCCATCCATAGCACTCACGCTTATCTTGCGCATTTTAAAGTATCCACTTTCACTTGTCTATGAACTGTACAAGGGGTCCAAGTTTCCATATCCGAGGAATCCGGCTATTCGAATAGATGATGATAACCCTGCAGGGGTGTACTTCTTCACACACGCTTTCGCCCTGTACACGTCATGTACCTCGGCAACCTTCAAGCGAAAGCCGGGCGAGGGAGTTGGCCACGACCTGACTAACCGAACAAGTCTCTAGTCCAGGTTTATCGCCTATTCGGGTTCCATTCGCAAGGAGATCCGGCCGGGGTGTCGCTCACGGCCCCAAACGATGTGAGCAGGGTTCCCAAGCCCACCATCCGGGTGCTACTTGGTACACCGGGCCACTGTGCCTAGTCTGTCCCAAGCCCACCTGTACCGGGTGCCACTTGGTAGACTACTAACACTACCTACAAACACCAGAAACTAGTTGCAACTCCTGGACAGAGATCAAGTTGATTAATAAGTCGAGAGAGCTTGGAGCGCCCGGAGCCCAATGTGTGGTAGTAACTGATCATGGATCACAAACACAGAACTCAGTTCCTGAGGACGGCTGCAATGAGACAACCCACCATGTACTCCTACATGGCCTCTCACCGCTACCTTTACCAAATCGTGTTCACACACTTAGCTCTCAACGGTAGGACATGTTCACACACCTCTGATTCATCCCCGATGAATCAGACCTGGCTCAACTCTAAGCAGTAGCAGGCATGACAAACAAGCATGAATGAGTAGGCACAACAGGGCTCAAACAACTCCTACTCATGCTAGTGGGTTTCATCTATTTACTGTGGCAATGACAGGTCATGCAAAGGATAAAGGGGTTCAGCTACCGCAACAAGTAACAGATGAATCGTTGTTGTCCTAATGCAGTAAAAGAGAGCAGGAGCGAGAGAGTGGGATTTTATTGGAATGAACAAGGGGGTTTTGCTTGCCTGGCACTTCTGAAGATAATATAGCTCTTCATCGGTGTCATCGATCACATCGCCGGTACACGTCTATCGAGAGGGGACAATTACCGGCAAACAAGGAAGAACACATTCAATGCAATGCGGCAATATGATGCATGAATGTGACATGGCAATATGATGTGATTTGTGCTGATGCAACTAAACTAGATTAAATGAAGTTGGTTTGAATCCAAGATTCAAATTCAAACTCCACATGTGGTTATTTAAATGCCATTTGTATGATTTGTGCTAAACAGCAGCTATAAGTTGTTCTAACATGCATGAAAATAGTACAGATGGATAGATTGGATTTTTCTGATCATTTTTCATATATAAATTATTTAATTCTGAGCTACGGTTGAATTTCTATGATTTATTGAAGTTTAGAATATTTTCTGGAATTTCCTGAATTAAATTAAATCCAGAAAACATTACTGCGTCAGCCTGACATCATCATGACGTCAGCAGGTCAACAGGGGCTGGTCCGGGTCAAACCTGACCAGTGGGGTCCACTGGTTAGTGACTGGGGCTGGTTAGTGTCAATGACAGGTGGGGCCGGGTCAACAGACACGTCAGCAAGTCAATACTGACGTGTGGGGTCGGTCAACATGTGACGTGGCCAGGTCAAACTGACCTGTGGGCCCGTGGGGGTTAGTTTAATCTAAACACAGATAAAACCTGGGTTAGTTAGGGCATGGGGCCCAGGTGTCAGTGAGCTAGGAGGTTGGTTAGTGGGGCTGTTAGCTGCTAATGACGGGCCACGTCATCTCGCCGGAGTCTCGCCGGCGGTGACCTCGAACCGCGGCGGAGTTCGCTCGGAACTCGCCAGAGTCGACGGATCAACGCGCCAGGGGCACCAGAGGATAGCCCGTGCCCGTGCGCATCTAGAGGGACCAACGGGAGGTACGGGGGTGGCCGGAGTTCGCCGGAGTGGAACCCGCGGCGGCTGCCGGAGTTCGGGGCTGGTGCGGGTTAGTGTTGCGGTGTGCTAACGAGCGAGGCGATGGGCTAGCGGAGCGCTACACGATGCGGGGAGCAGGTTAGGCGCGCCGGGGTGACCTAATGGTCACCGGAGCTACGCTGGCGACGAGCTCAGGCGGCGGCGTGCTACGGCAAGCTATGAAATGGCGGCTACGGCGAGCGGCAAGCCACGGGGTTAGGGGCAAAACGTGCAGGAGCTCATGGTGGTTCGGATGAGGTAGATGACGAGCTCGGGGAGGCGGAGACGGCGGCGAATCGGCACGTGTGGCTTCCGCCGACCGAGGAGGAAGAAGACGAGGCAGCCGGCGATGCAGGGCTTCCTGAGGGGCTTGGCTCGGTGGGGAGGAAGAGGGGGTCGAGGCGGAGCTCCTGAGCTCAGCGGGAGGGCGAGGGGTGGCCGGTGGCTATGGATGCGACGGCGGCGCCCTCCAGTGGCTCTCGGTGGTGCTCCAAGTCGAGGGAGGGAGAGAGCTAGAGCGAGCAGAGAGAAGGGATAGCGGTCGAGGGGGTCGAGGGCGTCTCCGTGGCGTCGCTAGAGGGCTCGGGGAGGAAGCAGGAGGTGGCCAGGGGCAAGCGCACGCGCGGGCGACACGCCTCTGTCCTTCTGGCGAGGAGGAAGACGACAGGGGGGGAGGCGGCGGTGGGCTGGGCCGGAACGGAAGCTGGGCCGGCTCTGCTGCAGGTGAGCGCCAGGTAAGTGGCTGGGCTTCTCTCTTTTATTTCTGTTTTTCTATTTATTTGCTCTGTTTTGACTTAGTTTATAAACCAAATCATTTTAATAAATCCTGAAAATAATTGTGGGCATTAACTGAATTATTACAGAGGCCCTCAACTATTTTCAGAATTGTTGGAGCATTTAAAAATATTAACAGTATTTAAATGCCCCAATTCAAATACAATATGGTTTATTCAAGAATCCAAAAATGTCTTGGAAAAATATCCATCATCTCTGGATATGGTTTTCACCCTTTTCCATTAATCATGAACATTTTTGCGAACCAATTTGGGTTCTTCGAAAATATTTTGAAGTTGAACCTATTTGCATTGATTTGGTGCTAGGGCTTGGTCATCCCCATTTCAAATTTCATGAACTTTAAACATGATGCACACATGGAAGCAAGCATAGGTCAGGCCAGAACTAGGGATGTGACAAGATGCCACTACCCATCTAAACAACTTTGTTGATTTGTGTGATATGCAAAAGAAGAAAGATATGGATAACGATATTGTTAAACTGAAGCTATTCCCATTTTCTCTTAGAGATCGTGCTAAAACTTGGTTTCCGTCTTTGCCTAAAAATTGTATCGATTCATGGAATAAGTGCAAAGATGCTTTTATCTCTAAGTATTTTCCTCCTGGTAAGATCATCACTCTTAGAAGCGATATTATGAATTTTAAACAACTTGATCATGAACATGTTGCACAAGCTTGGGAGAGGATGAAATTAATGATACGTAATTGCCCTACACATGGTTTGAATCTTTGGATGATTATACAAAAAAATTATGCTGGATTGAACTTTGCTTCTAGAAATCTTTTAGATTCGGCCGCGGGAGGCACTTTTATGGAAATCACCTTAGGAGAAGCTACTAAACTCCTAGATAATATTATGGTTAATTATTCTCAATGGCATACTGAAAGATCTACTAATAAAAAGGTGCATGCTATAGAAGAAATCAATGTTTTGAGTGGAAAGATGAATGGGCTTATGAAATTGTTTGCTAATAAGAGTGTTTCTTCTGATCCTAATGATATGCCTTTGTCTACTTTGATTGAGAATAATAATGAATCTATGGATGTGAATTTTGTTGGTAGGAACAATTTTGGTAATAACGCGTATAGAGGTAATTTTAATCCTAGGCCGTTTCCTAGTAATTCCTCTAATAATTATGGTAATTCTTACAACAATTCTTATGGAAATTATAATAAGATGCCCTCTGATTATGAGGGCCACTTATGGATTGCATACCAAAGATGACAATACCTAGATCTATCCTTACTTTTATGCCTAGCTAGGGGTGTTAAACGATAGCGCTTGTTGGGAGGCAACCCAACTTTATTTTTGTTCTTTGATTTTTGGTTCTCTTTAGTAACAAATAATTCATCTAGACTCTGTTTAGATGTGGTTAAATGCTTTTAATTAGTGTTTGTGCCAAGTAGAACCTTTGGGAAGACTTGGGGAAAGTCTTTGCGATCTTGCTGTAAAAAACAGAAACTTTAGCGCTCACGAGATTTGCTGCCATTTTTACTGGAGCGTGCTATTTAGTTAATTATTTTTGAAGATGATTAATAGATAAATTCCTCATGTCCAGAAATTTATTTTAGAATTTTTGGGGTTCCAGAAGTATTCTAAACCTACAGATTACTACAGACTGTTCTGTTTTTGACAGATTCTGTTTTTCGTGTGTTGTTTGCTTATTTTTGATGAATCTATGGCTAGTAATAGAGTTTATGAACCATAGAAAAGTTGGAATACAGTAGGTTTAACATCAATATAAATAAATAATGAGTTCATTACAGTACCTTGAAGTGGTGGTTTGTTTTCTTTTACTAACGGAGCTCGTGAGATTTTCTGTTTAAGTTTTGTGTTGTGAAGTTTTCAAGTTTTGGGTAAAGATTTGTTGGATTATGGAACAAGGAGTGGCAAGAGCCTAATCTTGGGGATTCCCAAGGCACCCCAAGGTAAAATCCAAGGAAAACCAAAAGCCTAAGCTTTGGGATGCCCCAGAAGGCATCCCCTCTTTCGTCTTCGTCCATCGGTAACTTTACTTGGAGCTATATTTTTATTCACCACATGATATGTGTTTTGCTTGGACCATCTTGTATGATTTGATTCTTTGCTTTTTAGTTTACCACAATCATCCTTGCTGTACACTCCTTTTGTTAGAGACACACATGAATCAGAATTTATTAGAATACTCTATGTGCTACACTAATACCTTTTGAGCTAGATAATTTTGCTCTAGTGCTTCGCTTATATCTTTTAGAGCACGGTGGTGGTTTTATTTTATAGAAATTATTGATCTCTCATGCTTCACTTATATTATTTTGAGAGTCCCTTAGAACAGCATAGTAATTTGCTTTGGTTATGAATTTAGTCCTAATATGATAGGCATCCAAGATCGGTATAATAAAAACTTCCATAAAAAGTGCGTTGAGTACTAGGAGAAGTTTGATACTTGATAATTGTTTTGAGATATAAAGGTGGTAATATTAGAGTGTTCTAGTTGAGTAGTTGTGAATTTGAGAAATACTTGTGTTGAAGTTTGCAAGTCCCGTAGCATGCACATATGGTGATCGTTGTGTAACAAATTTGAAACATGAGGTGTTATTTGATTGTCTTCCTTGCGAGTGGCGGTCGGGGACGAGCGATGGTCTTTTCCTACTAATCTATCCCCCTAGGAGCATGCGCGTAACGCTTGGTTTTTGATGACTTGTAGATTTTTGCAATAAGTATGTGATTTCTTTATGACTAATGTTGAGTCCATGGATTATACGCACTCTCACCCTTCCATCATTGCTACCTTCTTCGGTACCGTGCATTGCCCTTTCTCACTGTCAGTGTCAAAACCGGCGGATCTCGGGTAGGGGGTCCCGAACTGTGCGTCTAGGCCGGATGGTAACAGGAGGCAAGGGACACGAAGTTTTACCCAGGTTCGGGCCCTCTTAATGGAGGTAAAACCCTACGTCCTGCTTGATTAATATTGAAGATATGGGTGTTACAAGAGTAGATCTACCACAAGATCAGAGAGGCTAAACCCTAGAAGCTAGCCTATGGTATGATTGTATGTTGTGATTGTTGTCCTACGGACTAAAACCCTTCGGTTTATATAGACACCGGAGAGGGTTAGGGTTACACAAGGTCGGTTACAAAGGAGGAGATATCCATATACGTATTGCCTAGCTTGCCTTCCACGCCAAGTAGAGTCCCATCCGGACACGAGACGAAGTCTTCAATCTTGTATCTTCATAGTCTAACAGTCCGGCCAATGGAGATAGTCCGGCTGTCCGGTGACCCCCTAATCCAGGACTCCCTCAGTAGCCCCTGAACCAGGCTTCAATGACGACGAGTCTGGCGCGCAGTTGTCTTCGGCATTGCAAGGAGGGTCCCCTCTTCGAATACATGACAGAAGAAGTTGAATACGAGGATAGTGTCCGACCCTGCAAAATAAGTTCCACATTTCACCATAGAGAGAATAATGTTTTCACAGATCTAATCCGCTAGCTTGTTTTGGCAACATGGCGTTACGTCATGGCCCGGTGATTATTCGAACCGTTTCTCTTAACCAGCTCCACACATAACGCGAGGCGGTTTCTTGACATGCCTTGCCGAAGCGGAGATCGTGTTCCCCTAATTACGGGATTCTCATTAATGCGGTCGTGGGTAACCCAACCGTGTCTAGGACCTCTAGATTATAGGCAAGTCCCAAACGGCTATGGAGAGGACGCTTGATATTCACCCTCTTTATAAGGGGACAAGGTTTTCGCTAGTTCCCTCTCGTGCTCAAGCAAACCCTTCCCCCGCCTCGAGTTCTAACACCCAAAGCCCAGGTTAGGTGCTCCGGATCTTCAATCATGTCCGGATCCAGCCTTCAAGGCCGATGGATGCCCTTCTCCGTGACGGAAGAGGACATTAAGAAGTTGAGGGAGGCTAGATACCTGACCGCCGAGGTTCGCATCAGCTGCCTGCTCGAGGGCAGGTCGTCCCTACTCCCGAACCCAACGAGAACGTTGTGTTCGTCTCCCACTTCCTCCAAGGTCTAGGCCTCACTCTGGATCCCTTCGTCAGGGGCTTGATGTTCTATTACGGGCTAGATTTCCACGATCTAGCTCCGGACTCCTTTCTCCACATCACAACATTTATTGTCATGTGTGAGGCCTTCCTCCGTGTGACCCCTCACTTCGGCCTGTGGCTCAAGACCTTTGAAGTACAACCGAAGATGATCGAGGGGCACCGTGCAGCGTGCGGAGGTGCATCAATAGGCAAGATGGCAGGAGCTCCATGGCCGAAAGGTTCCTTTCCAGAGGTGTCCGAATTATGGCAACGGGAGTGGTTTTACATCATGGCTCCCAGAAGTGCCAAGTGGGCGCTGCCCCCGCTTTCCGCCCGGGCCCCCCACCACAACTGATGTCATGGATCAGCAGGGGTCTGAGCTGGGGTCCAGCCAAGGACGTGCCTATATTGCGAAGCCGCATCCGAGATCTCTTCGAGGGAGATTTTAATTTGGATGTAGTAATACAAGTTATGCTGGTTCGTCAAGTCCAGCCTTGCAAACGCCGGCCCCTGCGCTTGTGGGAGTTCAACCCAGAGGGGCCACGTGCCATTCAAAGTTTCCTCGGCCTGACGCACGAGGAGATGTACAAGTCATTCTTTGGACCTCAAGTGGAATGTTCGGATATCACCGAGGACGTGGGCCTGAGCAGTAACCGCGCCGCCGAACAAGTAAGAAGTCCTCTAGCCGAACACGCTGTCTTTTACTCGAAGTTATTTCTGAGAGTTCACTTTTTGACTAGGACTGGCTAACAAAGGCGAAGATGATTCGGTGTTTGGCCCCCCTCCCTGAGGGTTTGGAAAATCCGGTATTGGAGAAGATGCTCGAGGTCGCACCTTGCCTGGAGCCCTTGAAGGAAGATATCGAGGGAGATAATACGGGCGGACGCGGGCCCCCATCACTATCCTCTCCAACCGAGGGAACGAGCGTCTCCACGAAGGTGGATGATCGGGGGAGGAAAAGGACTGCTTCCGAGGATCCGGAAGCCGAAGCCTCCAAACGGGAGAAGAGGTCTCCCACTGAGGGTCCTGCTTTGGGGAGTGTTTTTGCCGCACAAAGTCCATAGGGGGATCAACCCTCCAACGAGTCGTAAGTGATCCAAAATATTTTAATAGCAAGGGTATGCTATCTTTTTCCTCTGAGAAAATAACCACCGCATCTATCTTGCAGTTCGAGCCTCAGCCCCTCTCAAATGAGCTCGTCTTCGAGGGATCTTATTCCAGAGATGATGAAGAGCGAAACGCCTCCCCTGGACTCCTCCGCTCCAGAAGCGGGCGACCCCGAAGTGTCATCGCGGAGGGCCTCTCCGGATCCGGTGAGGCCAGAAGATAATCCCGTAGGCCCCCGAAGTCCCCAGTGTCCGGCTCCCGAAGAGAGCATATGAAAGAGTCCGGCACCGTCTGGTGTGCGGTCGGACGTTCTGAGGGAGTTGGTGGGGCGAGCGGCCATCTTAGAAGAGCACCGTACGCTGATGGGTACGGTGATGGAGAGAATCTCGTCCGCTGAAAGCGGATTACATGAAGCCTTTATGAGTCTATTGACAGGCTTTGAGGTATGTGAGATAATATGTGATAGTACTGCACATTTTAGGTGTGCCCTGTGTAGATAGTAGCCCCTGAGACTCTGGTTGTCGTCGAGAACGGCGGCGAACAGAGGATCATATTCCCAGGCAATAACCAAACTGCCTCTATGTGCAGGTGGTGGGAGCTCCGGTGGCTAGTCGGACTAGGGAGTGTGCCCAATTAAAACGGCAACTGGATGCGACATCGAGCTTGTTAACAAGAGGCTTGACGAGGCACAGGGTAAGTGTTATTATCCGGTGAATGCCACATAGTAAGAGCGGCATAATGCCAGTATCTTTAATATGTTGTGACTGCAGATGGAGCTGCCACCGTGGAAGCCTTGCGGGCGGAACTTGCCCGAGCCAAGGAACAAGCGAGGATTAGTAAAGCGGCTGCTTTGAAGGCGGCCGAAGAGTTGAAAGCCGAGAAGGCCGCACATTGCGAGAGTCATGAGAAGATGGCCAAGATGGTCGTAGAATTAAAAGACACTGCCGACCGTTGCTGGGTCCTTGAGAAATAAAACCGAGCGAAGGCAACGGGCCTTGAGAAGGCCGCGGCAATAGACAAAGACACATGTTCTGCTATGAGAGCGAAGAAGGAGGAGCTGCGGGAAGCCGGGGATATTGCGGCTGGGAAACCCTTCATGTTACGGAGGAAGTTCAGAGATCCCCGATATGCCCCTATGGATCGGCTATGGAGTTCGGCAGATGCGTATACGGATTTGGCAGCGAGCGCTGCCGATGCAGCCAAGTACTTCCAAGGTCAGACAGATCATGAAGTGGCCAAGCTGTTCTGGACGCAATTCCATGTTCCAGAGTGTCCGCTTTCATTTACTGACCAGCTAGCCGACTGGGCCAAACTGAAGGTTGTCCGGACTCGCCATGAGGTCCGTTGTGGATCAGCTATGGCCAGAAAGGCCAAAGACGAACAGCTATTTCAGCTTAGTGCAGCAGTTCCTTAATGCGGTGTCGTGCATTAATGCGATGAAGAGGTCAGCGTGCGTAGAAGGCTCGCGGATGGCCCTTGCCCGTGTTAAAGCATACTGGGCGGAGATGGACGCTACCACTGTTGCGGCGCAAGGTTCGGCCATAGGTCGGGTGGTTGCCGAACACTATTTCGAGGAGGTTCTCGAGGGTGCTCGTTTGATAGAGGCCCAGTGCTCGAAAAATATTATGTTTGAGTGATATGTATTCTCATTGTAAGCACAATGCTTTTATGAATTTTTTATAAGGTTATTTTTATACTTTTGCCTGAAAGTAGTATGATGCCTCCTGTGCGGCCGTTTATGTACACTTGTGTATAACCTCAAAGATTGCAGCCATCGGCTTCAACCCCCACGCATAAAATGCGGGGGTGCTCGCAAAAAACGCGTGTTCACACTTAACCCAACGTCTTGGTCCTATTAAGGAGGTGATAGCGTAGCGAGTGAGGCAACCGGACTATAATGCTTTAACACTTTCACTTAGCCATAGGAGTTTGACAGTGGGGCTACTAGATAGCCCCTGGTGGCTCCGCACTCTCCCGATCGCGGGGTGTGTACATGCCTGGCTGGGAAACGACCCTTCATTAAGGCGGAGGAATTCTAACATTCTGATAGGTCACCGAGTGGTTGACCAGTCTCACGCTATATCATGATAGTCAGTTTTCGGCTTTCTCTACTGAGGTGCTCGTCCGGATGAACCAGGGCACAATCAAGTAGTTCTCCTGGTGCTACCTTAGCCGGTAAAGAGGAACATAAGGCACCAAAACATAGGAGCCGGGAAAACCCAACATTTGACCAAAGACAATGATTTAGAGCTGATGCATATAAGGCCAAACTCGCGACGCCGAACACTCCCTAAGGTATTCAGTCTTTATGGTATAAACCGGGCCCAAATAGTGCCCTTCGTAAGAAAGCCCTTGTGTCCAGGTACGTGCATTATTCTGACGTGGCCACATGCCAAGACGCCAGCATACTTCTCAACTGTGCTGAGAATGCGGTGGATATGTATCAACAAGAGACAGTAAAAAAAGGTTTACGCAGGGTCTTAATCTGAAAAGAATCCTTGGAGCAGGTCCCTACTGCACGTCTGCGCCTGTGTCTCTGTTGTGCCGTATCCTGGACGGGTGTAGCACGATGATCATCTGTAAAAGAGAGGAGCTTAGGTGAAAAAAGCTGTCGTGCAAAAAGATAGTTTTTTAAAGAAATCATGTATAATTCTAGGTAAGTAAGAATTGTCGCTTGTCTGCGCATGTTGAGCCCCTTGTATTTGTAATAGGGGTGTGATCATTGATCCGGTATAAATTGCATATGGCTGCGCCGGACTCGTCTAGCCGTGTCCGAGGTCGTGACGACCTGCTAAATGCTTTAGTTGGTGAGGCAATTTTTAGTGTGCGGCTGCCAGGGCAGCCGCACGCTCTTCGGCGCGCAGAGATCGCTTAATACTTCCATTCACTATAATGATGCCACGTGGACCGGGCATCTTGAGTTTGAGGGAAGTTTAGTGTGGTATTGCGTTAAAGCGAGCGAAAGCTTCGCGTCCGAGTAGTGCTTGATAGCCACTTTGAAACGGAGCGACGTGGAAGGTTAAATGTTCGCTACAGAAGTTATCGGGGAAGCCGAATATAACTTTTAGTAGCAGGGAGCCCGTGCAATGAGCCCCTGGGCTTGGCGTTACTCCTTTAAAGGTAATATTGCTATGGCAAATTTTTGTTGGGTCTATTCCATTTCGCGGATTGTATCCTGGTATATCAGGTTTAGACTGCTGCCACCGTCCATCAGGACTCGTGTGAAGTGGTATCCGTCAATTATTGGGTCTAATACCAGGGCAGCCCATCCTGCACACTGGACACTTGCTGAGTAATCACGACGGTCGAAAGTGATCGGTTGAGACGACCAGTGGTAGGACTCCGCGGTTATAGGCCTTCAGGCGTATTTTTCTGGGAGTGTCGTTTTGTTTCTGCCATTGATCACGTGTAACACGTTTACTATTTTGACTTCTGGTGGAAATTTCTTTTGTTCTCCAGTGTCTTCCTTGAGAGGCTCATCATCATCTTCGCTTGGTGTATCATCCCCCTTGTGTACGGCGTTTAGCTTGCCGGACTGCTTGAAGACCCAACATTCTCTGTGGGTGTGATTGGCTGGTTTGCCAGGGATCCTATGGACCTGACATATTTGGTCCAGAATTTTGTTTAGGCTGGACAGTTCGTCTCTGGTGCCTTTAGGAGTTGGCTTTTGCTGACCTGGCCGAGAGCTTTTGAATCCAGCGTTTATTGCCGTGCTCTTCGTGTTGTCTCTTTTATTCCGGCGTTTGTTATTGTTGTTGCGCCGTGATTTCCCGTTTCCATCTCTAACTTCATATGTACTGGGGTCGCTAGAGTTGCATCGGGCTAGCCAACTGTCTTCACCTGCGCAAAAGCGGGTCATGAGGCTTGTTAATGCTGCCATTGTTCTCGGTTTTTCTTGGCCGAGGTGTCGGGCAAGCCATTCATCACGGACGCTGTGCTTAAAAGCTGCCAAGGCTTCGGCGTCCGGGGAGTGGACAATTTGGTTCTTTTTAGTAAGAAACCTGTGCCAAAGCTTTCGGGCTGACTCTCCGGGCTATTGAGTTATATGACTCAAATCATCGGCATCCGGAGGTCGGACATAAGTCCCTTGAAAGTTTTCCCGAAAAGCGTCTTCGAGCTCTGCCCAGCTTCCAATGGAGTTTTCGGGGAGGCCTTTAAGCCAATGACGAGCTAGCCCTTTGAGTGAGTGGTAAGTACTTGATGGCGTGGAGATCATCTCCTCGAGCCATATGGATGTGGAGGATATAGTCCTCAATCCAGACCCCAGGGTTTGTTGTTCCGTCGTATGCCTCTATGTTTACAGGTTTGAATCCCTCTGGAAATTCATGATCCAGCACCTGTTGGTGAAACATAGGGGGTGTTTATTGTTTACCGCGTTGTTCGGATGTTTATTGTGTTATATCGTATGCTGGGGCGCGCTTGTGTGGTCCATAGATGGATCTGGTTGCGCTGTCCTTTTGGTGCAAGCCCTCGCGTGAATCGCGTATTGTCTTGTGCGTGGCATTGTTTGCCACTCTATGTTGGCCGTGAGGTCGTCTATCCGGCCAGGTGGCTGCTTTGATTTTTGGTTGTGAGGGGTCTGAGGCCTCCTCGTCGAATTCAGGTAGCAACTTCCGCTTTGGGTAGCTCTTGGTGGGGCGATTGTCGACGTACTTCGCTGCTGTGTTGAGTACTTTACTCCATCTGATTTGGAGTGTGTCCTGCGCAGCCTTGAGCCTTTGCTGCTACTTTTTTCAGACTCCTCGCGGTGGCAACAAGCCTTTGACGGGCATTCTGCTGCTCCGGGTGCCTGTCCGGCGTTGTGTCGTCCGGACTATTATCTTTGACAGAATTGGTTTGTTCGGTTTGATTCTTCGTATTGCCGTGGTCCAGCAGTGGTTCGCCCTGCTCCAACGCTGGGTCTATGTTATCGTTATTTCTGGCGAGGCGTGATTTGGGGCGGTGCTTACGCCGCCGCTTTGACTGCTTCTCAAGGGAATAAGCCTTCGGTGCGTCCTTCCGTTCCTCGTCGTCTTCCTTTGGTGTGTCCACCATGTATACATCATATGATGAATTGGACGTCCAGCGCCCTGTGGGCGGTGGTTCCTCTTCACCTCTTGCATCGTCATCCATACCGTCGATGTCTGCAGAGTCGAAGTCGAGCATGTCGGTTGAGTCATCGACAGTGGCTATTAAGTGGGTGGTGGGTGGGCATCGAATTTCGTCGTCTACATCCCAATCCTGTTGGCCATAATCCGGCCAGGGCTCTCCAGACAAAGAGAGAGACCTTAGTGAATTCAAAATGTCGCCAAAGGGCGAGTGCTGAAAGGTATCAGCGGCGGTGAATTCTGTGATCAGCGCCCAATCAGATTCGGTTGGTGGGGGCGCGGGCAGTTCGGAGTCAGAAAAGGAGTCCGGCACCTTGGAGTCACGGGTTGCGCATAGGATTATGCTGGTGTTCGGCTCGATCGCCGTTGAGACTGCAGCCCCTGAGGCGGTGTCTAGCCACCCGTCCTCGATTGGCGTAGCTAGCTCCGAGCTAAGGGTCGGAGCTGATGTGGGCGCGGCCTCTGGGGTACCGTCAGGTGGCAGAGCTAAGTCATACCCATCGCGACAGTGCGGCGCGCCCGGCTGTTGCTCGAATCCGTCGAAGATCAAGTCCCCACGGATGTTGGCCGTGTAATTCAAACTTCCAAATCTGACCTGATGGCCAGGGGCGTAGCTTTCAATCTGCTCCAGATGGCCAAGCGAATTAGCCCGTAGTGCAAAGCCGCCGAATATGGAGATCTGTCTGGGAGAAAAGTCTCACCCTGGACCACATCGCTATCGATGATAGTAGGAGCCATCAAGCCTAACGGCGACGACACAGAGGAACTCTCAATGAAAGCACCAATGTCGGTGTCAAAACCGGCGGATCTTGGGTAGGGGGTCCCGAACTGTGCGTCTAGGCCGGATGGTAACAGGAGGCAAGGGACACGAAGTTTTACCCAGGTTCGGGCCCTCTTGATGGAGGTAAAACCCTATGTCCTGCTTGATTAATATTGAAGATATGGGTGTTACAAGAGTAGATCTACCACGAGATCAGAGAGGCTAAACCCTAGAAGCTAGCCTATGGTATGATTGTATGTTGTGATTGTTGTCCTACGGACTAAAACCCTTTGGTTTATATAGACACCGGAGATGGTTAGGGTTACACAAGGTCGGTTACAAAGGAGGAGATATCCATATAAGTATTGCCTAGCTTGCCTTCCACGCCAAGTAGAGTCCCATCCGGACACGAGACGAAGTCTTCAATCTTGTATCTTCATAGTCTAACAGTCCGGCCAATGGAGATAGTCCGGCTGTCCAGAGACCCCCTAATCCAGGACTCCCTCACTCACCTTGAAAGTTGGTGCAAACTTCGCCGGTGCATCCGAATTGTGACACCCCAAAATTTTAACTTTGTTTGTTAATTAAAATTTTTGCCAGGAATTAAAACTTTGATTTTTTTGGACTCCATTCTGATTTTTTGAAACATTTCCTTTCTTATTATCATGGAGTTGTTCCCTAAAGTGAAAACCTTTCAAATATGTTATTGGACTTGTTTAACCTCTCAAGAAAAACTCTTCTTTTATTAGTAGAAATAATTACATAATTAATTTGTCTGATCTTTATTTTCTTGAAAATTGGTTTTCAAGGTTACATGACCATAATTGAACTACAACCATTTGTTAAATTCACTTAATATTCCAACCAAAATTTGGAGATATCATGTGATGTTTTTAAATCACTTTTATACAAAAATATCTTTTATTCATGAAATATTTTGAGCTCTGCACCCAATTTTCTTCTCTGGTCCAGAGTGCAATTTTGCACAATTTTGCACTACAACCCATTTAAATGTTTCTTTCTAGCCTCCACCAAAATTTTGGGATGTTGATAGTAGCTTATGATTCAACTTTATGCAAAAAAAAAACCAATGATGTTATTTGAAGTTTTTGAGTGAATCAACCTCATTTTCATTCTGTTCCAACAAGTCCAACCCATTTTTGGATTTTATTTCATTTATTCTATTCCCCAAAACATTTCTGTCAATTATTTTAAGCCTAGGTGATTTGCAAAGCAAGTACCTAATTTCCTTTGAGTTTTGATCTCAAACCAACCCCTCTGGATAGTCCTTAGCACCCACAACCTAGGACCATCAAGATCCACTCTTCTTCTTTTTAAAATTTTCAAGTTTCAGCCTCTGCAAGTTTGGACCAGATTTGTCAAATTTGGTGAAATTCATATCTTCTCATCTCCAAAAATTCTACCAAAATTCAGGCAGCCTCCAGGTGCAATGAGAGGCCACCCCACCAAAAATCAGCTCAAGGGAAAAATCCCTAGAAGCCAGAATCATTCTGTCGAACACTTGGCGTGCACTGTTTTTGTTCATGTTCAGTAAATTCAGAATTTGCAGTGTCGTTCTCCATTAGAGATTCAGTCACATGTCCACAGTGCCCTTGGCACATTGCTCGCCGCCTGGCCTGCTTGTCCGGAGCTCCACACGCGCGCTTGGCGCCTTCCTGGCGTCGGTGGCACCCTGGCCCGCCTGTGCCGGCGTGTCTTGCAGCGGCCGAACCACCGTAGCGGCCGACAGGGAGCAGAACGGCGGCTCAACGCCGTTCGGCGCCGCCCAATCCTCCTGGTAGCTCCGCGTGGCCATCTCCTTGCCAGCGCACGCATGCGGCACCGTCGCCATGGCGCGGCACGCACAGAGCATGCTCCCTGCCGCCGACGGGCCCGCGTCGCCCCGTTCCATCGAACTCCCCCTAAGCAACAAAATCCCGACGCGGTTAGCACCTAAACGGAACCAGGGAATGCCCACGACGACGCTCAACCTCAAAACCCTCCCGTGCAACCACGGCACCGCCGTAATCACCTCGTCGGACTTATCCGTTCGTGGCAACCGACTCGGGCCGGCTATATATAGCACCCCCGAGCCTGCTCTCGCCCCCGCACAACTCCACCATCTCACTAGACCCTGCCTGGCCACTGGAGGAGCCTCGAGGGGCCCTTCTTCCCCGACTCCGGCCGCCCCGTTCCGCCTCGGCGTACACCTCGATTCGCTCCGGTGAGGCCGTCTCCGGCGCCCCAACTTCGTCAGCAACCCTCTCGAGCAACTAAGAGTCTAACCCCCACTCCAATTTGATCTTCACAGCTCTCTCCAACGAGGTCCACAACCACCCGAATCGCCGTCCGCCGGAGCCAGCGTCGCCGCCGACGTGGTACTCGCCGGCGACCACCACCACCTCCCACAGACGCGGAATGACGCCCTGAACACGGAGGTACTCTCCGATCTCCCTGCCTCGCCGTGGATCGCCGCCGGCGACCACCACGGCTCTCGGGCGCCGACGAGCTTCGTCCCCCGTTTGAAAATTCAAACCTGACGGGTGGGACCCGCCCGTCAGCCTCTCAGTTCTTTTTAAACGAACCGTTTTCTGAAGGCGTCTTCTGCCAAAGTACGTCACCCCTCTGGGCCGGCATATTTTCAATCGAATCGTTTTCTGTTTTTATAAGTTAGCCCCTGGGAACTTTCTGTTTCATTACAGATGAGTCCCTAGATTAAAACTCTTATAACTTTTAAAAAGAAAATGATTTTTGATTGATTCTTTTTCTGTCCTCTTTAAATTTTTGTCTAGTTTTTTATCATATTTATTTGAAAAAAAATTCAAACAACTTTTTTGTGCTGTTTTGAAATTGTGTGTTAATTCAAACTTATTGAAAATAGGATTTTGGAGAGAGGAAGAAAACTTTCAAAAGTTTTGGAGAGCACCCCCACCTCTCCACAGCTTGAAGGCAAGCATTCTGAACCCCGGCATAATATTTTTGGTGTGTTAGTTGACTCGTTTATAACACCATCTCATTTCGGAGAACTCGTTATTTTATGTGGCGATGTGATCATTTGCATGAAGGCATATTAGTGATTTCCTTGCTGTTGGAAATGAATATACTTGTGATGGTAATCATCCTAATGTGCCTTGCATGCATGCCGGAAAGGAATCCGGGAAAGCCTCTGCCTTGGGTAGGAGTGAGCTTGTCACCGGTCCCCGTCGGGACAGTTATGTCCGATATGGCATAGTAAGGTATAATGGGTGGTAATTTCGTCGGTTCAAATATATTTGATATACATGTCATGCAGGGAACTTATAAGCCTCCAGAGTCGGCCGTAGATCGAGTCTTGTTCCAGTAACCCCCATATTTGCCTCGTACTACCACTCGTCCCTACCGCAGGTAGGGTACGGTTCAGTAAGTCGTCAACCCCTTTCCAGCACACACCATACAGAGAGGCCATGGTGGAAGATGTCGATTGTAGCCGGTAGGCATGCCACCTAGTCAGGGGGCATGGGTGTTTCCGGTTGGGACCGAGAGGGGAGGCCACCCCTTAGAGCGCGCGATGTAAATTTGATCCCATGCTACGCGAGGTTGTAGCCTCCCCACTTAGAGTTTTGCTTAACAAGTGTCGTGGGTGATTCCAGACACCGATGAGTTAAGCTGGTGTGTGCAAGTCAGGCGTGTTTTCAACTAAAAGACCGTAGACGGAATTAGTTCCGATGAACTAAAGAAATCCGTTACTCGTGGGTAAAGAGTACACCCTCTGCAGAGATATTAAACCTATTCGAATAGCCGTGTCCATGGTTAAGGATTACAGTCTGGGATGGGTCAAGTGTCGGTCTTAGTGTCGGTCTTCGGAGGAGAAACCACTAAACTCGAATATTGATGATGACATGTGATATATGATGGTTATGATTGTTATCATTATGAACTAACCGTTTGCATTGTTTGACATAATGAATATCCCTGGGACGGTACCACCTCCTGGATATTCACTATGATTATAAGCCCTTTATGCAGCGTCGCTCAGACGCCCGACTGTGGCATGTTCATTACTTCATTTTCATATAAGCCCTTTATGTGGCGTCGCTCAGACGCCCGACTGTGGCATGTTCGTTATTTCATTTTCATATAAGCCCTTTATGTGGCGTCGCTCAGACGCTCGACTGTGGCATGTTTGTTATTCCATTTTTTTCATAAGCCCTTTATGTGGCATCGCTCAGACGCCCGACTGAGGCATGTTTGTTATTTCATTTTCTCATAAGCCCTTTATGTGGCGTCGCTAAGACGCCCGACTGTGGCATGCTTGTTATTTATTTACCTTATAAGCCCTTTATGTGGTGTCGCTAAGACGCCCGATTGAGGCATGCTCACTTTTACTATCCTTTCGAGACGTTGCTTCAGACATCCGATCGGTGCATTTTATTACTGTTCTGTCATTACATATTCATGTAGCATATAAATAACATGCTTGCATGCATCAAGATTTTATTTATGACTGAGGATGTGATCATAGAATATTTCAGTGTATGTTGATCAATTATATTATACCTGTGTTCTTAATGTTTGCGAGTACATTCAAAGTACTCACTGGCTTGTCCCTGGCTATTGTCTTGGCCAGATTGCTTGCTTGGAGAGGAGCGTGGCGATGACAGCCTCGGGACCTAAGCAACGGTGATAGCAGCCTCGCGAAGATAGGAGTTAACCTGGTCAGCTGTTCCTGTGGGAAATGGAGTCCCATAGACACTGATGACTCACAAACCGCTTCCGCCATCGACCACTAGAAACCATTTGACGTACTCATAGGCCACAATGGTCTTGTACTACATATTTTGTATTTTTGCTTGGAATTTTTGTATCAAGTTGGTGCCTCATCAGCTAACAGTAATCCTGGGGCTGGTGAGCACGACGGCCATTTTCTGGAAATCAATGTCCGGAAAACCCGGTCGTGACACGAACCACGTGATATGATATGCTCTGTCGCACATAAACCTCCTTATATCTTCCTCAAAACAGCCACCATACCTACCTATTATGGAATTTCCATAGCCATTCCGAGATATATTGCCATGCAACTTTCCACCGTTCCATTTATCATGACACACATCATCATTGTCATATTACCTTGCATGATCATGTAGTTGACATCGTATTTTTGGCAAAGCCACCGTTCATAATTTTTCATACATGTCAGTCTTGATTCATTGCCCTTCCCGGTACACCGCCGGAGGCATTCATATAGAGTCATAATTTGTTCTAGTATCGAGTTATAATCATTGAGTTGTAAATAAATAGAAGTGTGATGATCATCATTAATAGAGCATTGTCCCAAATAAAAAAGAGAGAGAAATGCCAAAAAAAAGGGAAGGCCCAAAATAATAATAATAATAATAAGAATAAGAATATAAAAAGGGGCAATTCTACTATCCTTTTTTCCCACACTTGTGCTTCAAAGTAGCACCATGATCTTTATGGTAGAGAGTTTCTTGTTTTGTCACTTTCATATACTAGTGGGAATTTTTCAATATAGAACTTGGCTTGTATATTCCAACAATGGGCTTCCTCAAATGCCCTAGGTCTTCGTGAGCAAGCAAGTTGGATGCACACCCACTTAGTTTCTTTTGTTGAGCTTTCATACATTTATAGCTCTAGTGCATCCGTCGCATGGAAATCCCTACTCCTTGCATTGACATCAATTGATGGGCATCTCCCTAGCCCATTGATTAGCCATGTCGATGTGATACTTTCTCTTTTTTTGTATTCTCCACATAACCTCCATCATCATATTCTATTCCACCCATAGTGTTGAAGGAAATATGCCCTAGAGGCAATAATAAAGTTATTATTTATTTCCTTATATCATGATAAATGTTTATTATTCATGCTAGAATTGTATTAACCAAAAACATAATACTTGTGTGAATACATAGACAAACAAAGTGTCACTAGTATGCCTCTACTTGACTAGCTCATTAATCGAAGATGGTTATGTTTCCTAACCATAAACAAAAGAGTTGTTATTTGATTAACGGGATCACATCATTAGGAGAATGATGTGATTGACATGACCCATTCCATTAGCTTAGCACCCGATCGTTTAGTATGTTGCTATTGCTTTCTTCATGACTTATACATGTTCCTATGACTATGAGATTATGCAAGTCCCGTTTGCCGGAGGAACACTTTGTGTGCTACCAAACGTCACAACGTAACTGGGTGATTATAAAGGAGCTCTACAGGTGTCTCCAAAGGTACATGTTGGGTTGGCGTATTTCGAGATTAGGATTTGTCACTCCGATTGTCGGAGAGGTATCTCTGGGCCCTCTCGGTAATGCACATCACATAAGCCTTGCAAGCATTGCAACTAATGAGTTAGTTGTGAGATGATGTATTACGGAACGAGTAAAGAGACTTGCCGGTAACGAGATTGAACTAGGTATTGAGATACCGACGATCGAATCTCGGGCAAGTAACATACCGATGACAAAGGGAACAACGTATGTTGTTATGCGGTCTGACCGATAAAGATCTTCGTAGAATATGTAGGAGCCAATATGGGCATCCAGGTCCCGCTATTGGTTATTGACCGGAGACGTGTCTCGGTCATGTCTACATTGTTCTCGAACCCGTAGGGTCCGCACGCTTAAGGTTTCGATCACAGTTATATTATGAGTTTATGAGTTTTGATGTACCGAAGGAGTTCGGAGTCCCGGATGAGATCGGGGACATGACGAGGAGTCTCAAAATGGTCGAGACGTAAAGATTGATATATTGGACGACTATATTCGGACACCGGAAAGGTTCTGAGTGATTCGAGTATTTTTCGGAGTACCGGGTAGTTACGGGAGAAGCAATGGGCCTTGATGGGCTTTAGTGGGAAGAGGAGAAAGGGCCAAGGGGCTGCTGCGCCCCCCCTCCCCTCTAGTCCGAATTGGACTAGGGAAAAGGGGGCCGGCCACCTCTCCTTCTCCTCCACTTCCTTCTCCCTTCCTCCCCTCTTGGTGGACTCCTACTAGGACTTGGAGTCCTAGTAGGACTCCACATCCTGGCCGCACCTAGCCTTGGCCGGCCTCCTCCTCCTCCATCCTTTATATACTGAGGCAAGGGGCACCCCATGAACAGAAGTTGATCCACGTGATCTTATTCTTAGCCGTGTGCGGTGCCCCCTTCCACCATAGTCCTCGATAATATTGTAGCGGTGCTTAGGCGAAGCCCTGCGATGGTAGTACATCAAGATCGTCACCACGCCGTCGTGCTGACGGAACTCTTCCCCGACACTTTGCTGGATCGGAGTCCGGGGATCGTCATCGAGCTGAACATGTGCTAGAACTCGGAGGTGCCATAGTTTCGGTGCTTGATCAGTCGGGCCGTGGAGACGTACGACTACATCAACCAAACGCTTCCGTTGTCGATCTATAAGGTACATAGATCATACTCTCCCCTCTCGTTGCTATGCATCACCATGATCTTGCGTGTGCGTAGGAAATTTTTTGAAATTACTACGTTCCCCAACAGTGGCATCCGAGCCTAGGTTTTATGTGTTGATGTTATATGCACGAGTAGAACACAAGTGAGTTGTGGGCAATATAAGTCATACTGCTTACCAGCATGTCATACTTTGGTTCGGCGGTATTGTTGGATGAAGCGGCCCGGACCGACATTACGCGTACGCTTACGTGAGACCGGTTCTCCCGACGTGCTTTGCACATAGGTGGCTTGCGGGTGACAGTTTCTCCAACTTTAGTTGAACCGAGTGTGGCTACGCCCGGTCCTTGCGAAGGTTAAAACAGCACCAACTTGACAAACTATCGTTGTGGTTTTGATGCGTAGGTAAGATTGGTTCTTGCTTAAGCCTGTAGCAGCCACGTAAAACTTGCAACAACAAAGTAGAGGACATCTAACTTGTTTTTGCAGGGCATGTTGTGATGTGATATGGTCAAGACATGATGCTAAATTTTATTGTATGAGATGATCATGTTTTGTAACCGAGTTATCGGCAACTGGCAGGAGCCATATGGTTGTCGCTTTATTGTATGCAATGCAATCGCGCTGTAATGCTTTACTTTATCACTAAGCGGTAGCGATAGTCGTGGAAGCATAAGATTGGCGAGACGACAATGATGCTACGATGGAGATCAAGGTGTCGCGCCGGTGACGATGGTGATCACGATGGTGCTTCGGAGATGGAGATCACAAGCACAAGATGATGGCCATATCATATCACTTATATTTTGATTGCATATGATGTTTATCTTTTATACATCTTATTTTGCTTAGTTTGACGGTAGCATTTTAAGATGATCTCTCACTAATTATCAAGAAGTGTTCTCCCTGAGTATGCACCGTTGCGAAAGTTCTTCGTGCTGAGACACCACGTGATGATCGGGTGTGATAGGCTCTACGTTCAAATACAATGGGTGCAAAACAGTTGCACGCGCGGAATACTCAGGTTATACTTGACGAGCCAAGCATATACAGATATGACCTCGGAACATGGAGACCGAAAGGTCGAGCGTGAATCATATAGTAGATATGATCAACATAGTGATGTTCACCAATGAAACTACTCCATCTCACGTGATGATCGGACATGGTTTAGTTGATTTGGATCACGTAATCACTTAGAGGATTAGAGGGATGTCTATCTAAGTGGGAGTTCTTAAGTAATATGATTAATTGAACTTAAATTTATCATGAACTTAGTCCTGGTAGTATTTTGCAAATCATGTTGTAGATCAATAGCTCGCATTGTTGCTTCCCTGTGTTTATTTTGATATGTTCCTAGAGAAAATTGTGTTGAAAGATGTTAGTAGCAATGATGCGGATTGGATCCGTGATCTGAGGTTTATCCTCATTGCTGCACAGAAGAATTATGTCCTTGATGCACCGCTATGTGATGGGCCTATTGCAGGAGCAGATGCAGACGTTATGAACGTTTGGCTAGCTCAATATGATGACTACTTGATAGTTTAGTGCACCATGCTTAACAGCTTAGAATCGGAACTTCAAAGACGTTTTGAACGTCATGGACCATATGAGATGTTCCAGGAGTTGAAGTTAATATTTCAAGCAAATACCCGAGTTGAGAGATATGAAGTCTCCAACAAGTTCGATAGATAAAAGATGGAGGAGAATCGCTCAACTAGTGAGCATGTACCCAGATTGTCTGAGTACTACAATCGCTTGAATCAAGTGGGAGTTAATCTTCCAGATAAGATAGTGATTGACAGAATTCTCTAGTCACCATCACCAAGTTAGTAGAACTTCGTGATGAACTATGATATGCAAGGGATAACGGAAACAATTCCCAAGCTCTTCGTAATGCGGAAATTGATGAAGGTAGAAATCGAGAAAAACATCAAGTGTTGATGGTAGACAAGACCACTAGTTTCAAGAAAAGGGCAGAGGGAAGAAGGGGAACTTCAAAAAGAACAGCAAGCAAGTTGCTGCTCAAGTGAAGAAGCCCAAGTCTGATCCTAAGCCTGAGACTAATGCTTCTACTGCAAAGGGACTGGTCACTAGAAGCGGAACTATCCCAAGTGATTGGCGGATAAGAAGGATGGCAAAGTGAACATAAGTATATTTGATATACATGTTATTGATGTGTACTTTACTAGTGTTTATAGCAACCCCTCAGTATTTGATACTAGTTCAGTTGCTAAGATTAGTAACTCGAAACGGGAGTTGCAGAATAAACAGAGACTAGTTAAGGGTGAAGTGACGATGTGTGTTGGAAGTGGTTCCAAGATTGACATGATCATCATTGCACACTCCCTATACTTTCGGGATTAGTGTTGAACCTAAATAAGTGTTATTTGGTGTTTGCGTTGAGCATAAATATGATTTGATCATGTTTATTGCAATATGGTTATTCATTTAAGTAAGAGAATAAATTGTTGTTCTGTTTACATGAATAAAACCTTATATGGTTACACACCCAATGAAAATGGTTCGTTGGATCTCGATCGTAGTGATACACATAATCATAATATTGAAACCAAAAGATGCAAAGTTAATAATGATAGTGCAACTTATTTGTAGCACTACCGTTTAGGTCATATTGGTGTAAAGCGCATGAAGAAACTCCATGCTGATGGGATTTTGGAATCACTTGATTATGAATCACTTGATGCTTGCGAACCATGCCTCATGGGCAAGATGACTAAGACTCTGTTCTCCGGAGCGAGCAACTGACTTATTGGAAATAATACATACTGATGTATGCGGTCCGATGAGTGTTAAGGCTCACGGCAAGTATCATTATTTTCTGAACTTCACGAATGATTTGAGCAGATATGGGTATATCTACTTGATGAAACATAAGTCTGAAACATTTGAAAAGTTCAAAGAATTTCAGAGTGAAATGGAAAATCATCGTGACAAGAAAATAAAGTTTCTACGATCTGATCACGGAGACAAATATTTGAGTTATGAGTTTGGTCTTCAATTAAAACAATGTGGAATAGTTTCACAAACTCATGCCACATAGAACACCACAGCATAATGGTGTGTCCGAACGTCATAACCGTACTTTATTGGATATAGTGCAATCTATGATGTCTCTTACTGATCTACCTCTATCGTTTTGGGGTTATGCATTAGAGACAGCTGCATTCACGTTAAATAGGGCACCATCTAAATCCGTTGAGACGACACCGTGTGAACTATGGTTTGGCAAGAAACCTAAGCTGTCGTTTTCTTACAGTTTGGGACTGTGATGCTTATGTGAAAAAGTTTCAACATGATAAGCTCGAACCCAAATCGGAGAAGTAAATCTTCATAGGATATCCAAAGGAAACTATTGGATACACCTTCTATCACAGATCCGAAGGCAAGACTTTTGTTGCTAAATTCGGAAACTTACTAGAGAAGGAGTTTCTCTCGAAAGAAGTGAGTGGGAGGAAAGTAAAAAACTTGATAAGGTAATTGTACCTTCTCCCTTATTGGAAAGTAGTTCATCACAGAAATCTGTTTCTGTGACTACTACACCAATTAGTGAGGAAGCTAATGATGATGATCATGTAACTTCAGATCAAGTTACTACCGAATCTCGCAGGTAAACCAGAGTGAGATCCGCACCAGAGTGGTACTGTAATCCTGTTCTGGAAGTCATGTTACTAGACCATGACGAACTTGCGAACTATGAGGAAGCGATGATGAGCCCAGATTCCGCAAAATGGCTTGAGGCCATGAAATCTGAGATGGGATCCATGTATGAGAACAAAGTATGGACTTTGGTTGACTTGCCCGATGATCGGCAAGCAATTGAGAATAAATGGATCTTCAAGAGGAAGACGGACGCTGATAGTGTTACTACCTACAAAGCTAGAATTGTCGCAAAAGGTTTTCGACAAGTTCAAGGTGTTGACTACGATGAGAGTTTCTCACTCGTATCTATGCTTAAATCTGTCCGAATCATGTTAGCAATTGCCGCATTTTATGAAATCTGGCAAATGGACAACAAAACTGCAATCCTTAATGGATTTCTTAAAGAAGAGTTGTATATGATGCAACCAAAAGTTTTTTGTCAATCCTAAAGGTGTTAACAAAATATGCAAACTCCAGCGATCCATCTATGGACTGGTGTAAGCATCTCGGAGTTGGAATATACGCTTTGATAAGTTGATCAAAGCATATAGTTTTATACAGACTTGCGGTGAAGCTTGTATTTACAAGAAAGTGAGTGGGAGCACTACAGCATTTCTGATAAGTATATGTGAATGACATATTGTTGATCGGAAATAATGTAGAATTATTCTGCAAAGCATAAAGGAGTGTTTTAAAGGAGTTTTTCAAAGAAAGACCTCGGTGAAGTTGCTTACATATTGAGCATCAAGATCTATAGAGATAAATCAAGACGCTTGATAAGGTTTTTCAATAAATACATACCTTGACAAGATTTTGAAGTAGTTCAAAATGGAACAGACAAAGAAAGAGTTTCTTGCCTATGTTACAAGGTGTGAAATTGAGTAAGACTCAAAGCCCGACCACGGCAGAAGATAGAAAGAGAATGAATGTCATTCCCTATGTCTTGGTCATAGGTTCTATAAAGTATGCCATGCTGTGTATCAGATCTATTGTATACCCTACCACTGAGTTTGGCAAGGGAGTACAATAGTGATCTAGGAGTAGATCATTGGACAACGGTCAAAATTATCCTTAGTGGAATAAGGAAATATTTCTCAATTATGGAGGTGACAAAAAGGTTCGTCGTAAAAAGTTACGTCGATGCAAGTTTTGACACAGATCTGGATGACTCTAAGTCTCGATCTAGATACATATTGAAAGTGGGAGCAATAAGCTAGAGTAGCTCCGTGCAGAGCATTGTTAACATAGAAATTCACAAAATACTTACGGATCTGAATGTGGCAGACCCGTTGACTAAAACTATCTCACAAGCAAAACATGATCACACCTTAGTACTCTTTGGGTGTTAATCACATAGCGATGTGAACTAGATTACTGACTCTAGTAAACCCTTTTGGGTGTTGATCACATATCGATGTGAACTATGGGTGTTAATCACATGGTGATGTGAACTATTGCTGTTAAATCACATGGCGATGTGAACTAGATTATTGACTCTAGTGCAAGTGGGAGACTGAAGGAAATATGCCCTAGAGGCAATAATAAAGTTATTATTTATTTCCTTATATCATGATAAATGTTTATTATTCATGCTAGAATTGTATTAACCGGAAACATAATACTTGTGTGAATACATAAACAAACCAAGTGTCACTAGTATGCCTCTACTTGACTAGCTCGTTAATCGAAGATGGTTATGTTTCCTAACCATAAACAAAAGAGTTGTTATTTGATTAACGGGATCACATCATTAGGAGAATGATGTGATTGACATGACCCATTCCATTAGCTTAGCACCCGATCGTTTAGTATGTTGCTATTGCTTTCTTCATGACTTATACATGTTCCTATGACTATGAGATTATGCAAGTCCCGTTTGCCGGAGGAACACTTTGTGTGCTACCAAACGTCACAACGTAACTGGGTGATTATAAAGGAGCTCTACAGGTGTCTCCAAAGGTACATGTTGGGTTGGCGTATTTCGAGATTAGGATTTGTCACTCCGATTGTCGGAGAGGTATCTCTGGGCCCTCTCGGTAATGCACATCACATAAGCCTTGCAAGCATTGCAACTAATGAGTTAGTTGTGAGATGATGTATTACGGAACGAGTAAAGAGACTTGCCGGTAACGAGATTGAACTAGGTATTGAGATACCGACGATCGAATCTCGGGCAAGTAACATACCGATGACAAAGGGAACAACGTATGTTGTTATGCGGTCTGACCGATAAAGATCTTCGTAGAATATGTAGGAGCCAATATGGGCATCCAGGTCCCGCTATTGGTTATTGACCGGAGACGTGTCTCGGTCATGTCTACATTGTTCTCGAACCCGTAGGGTCCGCACGCTTAAGGTTTCGATCACAGTTATATTATGAGTTTATGAGTTTTGATGTACCGAAGGAGTTCGGAGTCCCGGATGAGATCGGGGACATGACGAGGAGTCTCAAAATGGTCGAGACGTAAAGATTGATATATTGGACGACTATATTCGGACACCGGAAAGGTTCTGAGTGATTCGGGTATTTTTCGGAGTACCGGGTAGTTACGGGAGAAGCAATGGGCCTTGATGGGCTTTAGTGGGAAGAGGAGAAAGGGCCAAGGGGCTGCTGCGCCCCCCCTCCCCTCTAGTCCGAATTGGACTAGGGAAAAGGGGGCCGGCCACCTCTCCTTCTCCTCCACTTCCTTCTCCCTTCCTCCCCTCTTGGTGGACTCCTACTAGGACTTGGAGTCCTAGTAGGACTCCACATCCTGGCCGCACCTAGCCTTGGCCGGCCTCCTCCTCCTCCATCCTTTATATACTGAGGCAAGGGGCACCCCATGAACAGAAGTTGATCCACGTGATCTTATTCTTAGCCGTGTGCGGTGCCCCCTTCCACCATAGTCCTCGATAATATTGTAGCGGTGCTTAGGCGAAGCCCTGCGACGGTAGTACATCAAGATTGTCACCACGCCGTCGTGCTGACGGAACTCTTCCCCGACACTTTGCTGGATCGGAGTCCGGGGATCGTCATCGAGCTGAACGTGTGCTAGAACTCGGAGGTGTCGTAGTTTCGGTGCTTGATCGGTCGGGCCGTGGAGACGTACGACTACATCAACCAAACGCTTCCGTTGTCGATCTATAAGGTACATAGATCATACTCGCCCCTCTCGTTGCTATGCATCACCATGATCTTGCGTGTGCGTAGGAAATTTTTTGAAATTACTACGTTCCCCAACAAGTGTTATTTCCATGGCTCACGCTCATGTATTGCGTGATAGTTGAAAAACAATTGAGATTACTAAAGTGTGAAACAATTGCTTGGCTTGTCATCGGGGTTGTGCATGATGAGAGCATTCTTGTGTGACGAAAATGGAGCATGACCAAACTATATGATTTTGTAGGGATGAACATTCTTTTGCCATGTTATTTTGAGAAGACATAATTGCCTAGTTAGTATGCTTGAAGTATTATTATTTTTATGTCAATATTAGACTTTTGTCTTGAATCTTTCGGATCTGAATATTCATGCCACAATAAAGAGAATTACATTGAGAATTATGTTCGGTAGCATTCCACATCAAAAATTCTGTTTTTATCATTTACCTATGCGAAGACGAGCAGGAATTAAGCTTGGGGATGCTTGATACTTCTCCAACGTATCTATAATTTTTTATTGTTCCATGCTATTATATTATCTGTTTTGGATGTTAATGGGCTTTATTTTACACTTTTATATTATTTTTGGGACTAACCTATTAACCCAAGGTCTAGTGCAAATTGCTGTTTTTTGCCTATTTCAGTGTTTCGCAGAAAAGGAATATCAAACGGAATGAAACCTTCAGGAACGTGATTTTTGGAACAAATGTGATCCAGAGGACTTGGAGTGGACGTCAAGAAACGAACGAGGTGTCCACGAGGCAGGGGGTGCGCCCTCCCCCCTCGTGGGCCCCTCGTGGCTCAACTGACCTACTTCTTCTTCCTATATATACTCATATACCCTGAAAACATCAAGGATCACCATGAAACCCTATTTCCACCGCCGCAACCTTTTGTACCCAAGAGATCCCATCTTGGGGCCTTTTCCGGAGCTCCGCCGGATGGGGCAACGATCATGGAGGGCCTCTACATCAACTCCATGGCCTCTCCGATGATGTGTGAGTAGTTTACTTCAGACCTTCGGTTCCATAGTTATTAGCTAGATGGCTTCTTCTCTCTCTTTGAATCTCAATACAAAGTTCTTCTCGATCTTCTTGGAGATCTATTCAATGTAACTCTTTTGCGGTATGTTTGTCGAGATCCAATGAATTGTGGGTTTATGATCAAGTCAATCTATGAACAATATTGGATTCTTCTCTGAAATCTTTTATGCATGATTGGTTATATTTGCAAGTCTCTCCAAATTATCAGTTTGGTTTGGCCTACTAGATTGATCTTTCTTACAATGGGTGAAGTGCTTAGCTTTGGGTTCAATCTTGCGGTGCTCGATCCCACTGACAGAAAGGGAAACGACACGTATTGTATTGTTGCCATCGAGGATAAAAAGATGGGGTTTATATCATATTGCTTGAGGTTATCCCTCTACAACATGTTGATAACCCACAAGTATAGGGGATCACAACAGTTTTCGAGGGTAGAGTATTCAACCCAAATTTATTGATTTGACACAAGGGGAGCCAAAGAATATTCTCAAGTATTAGCAGCTGAGTTGTCAATTCAACCACACCTAGAAACTTAATATCTATAGCAAAGTGTTTAGTAGCAAAGTAATATGATAGTAGTGGTAACGGTAGCAAAAGTAATATTTTTGGGTTTTATATTGATTGTAACAATAGCAACGGAAAAGTAAATAAGCGAAGAACAATATATGAAAAGCTCGTAGGCATTGGATCGGTGATGGAGAATTATGTCAGATGCGATCGATCATGCAACAATTATAACATAGGGTGACACAGAACTAGCTCCAGTTCATCAATGTAATGTAGGCATGTATTCCGAATATAGTCATACATGCTTATGGAAAAGAACTTGCATGACATCTTTTGTCCTACCCTCCTGTGGCGGCAGGGTCCTATTGAAAACTAAGGGATATTAAGGCCTCCTTTTAACAGAGTACCGAACCAAAGCATTAACACATAGTGAATACATGAACTCCTCAAACTACGGTCATCACTGGTAATGGTCCCGATTATTGTCACTTTGGGGTTAACGGATCATAACTCATAATAGGTGACTATAGGTTTGCAAGATAGGATCAAGAACTCACATATATTAATGAAAACATAATAGGTTCAGATCTGAAATCATGGCATTCGGGCCCTAGTGACAAGCATTAAGCATAGCAAAGTCATAGCAACATCAATCTCAGAACATAGTGGATACTAGGGATCAAACCCTAACAAAACTAACTCGATTACATGATAAATCTCGTCCAACCCATCATCGTCTAGCAAGCCTATGATGGAATTACTCATGTACGGCGGCGAGCATCATGAAATTGGTGATGGAGGAAGGTTGATGATGACGATGGTGACGGATTCCCCTCTCCGGAGCCCCGAACGGACTCCAGATCAGCCCTCCCGAGAGAGTTTAGGGCTTGGCAGCGGCTCCGTATCGTAGAATGCGATGAATCCTTCTCTTTGATTTTTTTTTCTTCCCGAACACGAATATATGGAGTTGGAGTTGAGGTCGGTGGAGCATCAGGGGGCCCATGAGGCAGGGGGCGTGCCCAGGGGGTAGGCGTGCCCCCCACCCTCGTGGACAGGGTGTGGGCCCCCTGACATGGATTCTTCTTCCATTATTTTTTATATATTCCAAAAATAATCTCCGTTGATTTTCAGGTCATTTCGAGAACTTTTATTTCTGCACAAAAATAACACCATGGCAATTCTGCTGAAAACAGCGTCAGACCGGGTTAGTTCCATTCAAATCATGCAAGTTAGAGTCCAAAACAAGGGAAAAAGTGTTTGGAAAAGTAGATACGGCGGAGACATATCAACTCCCCCAAGGTTAAACATTTGCTTGTCCTCAAGCAATTCAGTTGATAAACTAGAAGTGATAAAGAAAAACTTTTAGAAACTCTGTTTGCTCTTGTTGTTGTAAATATGTAAAGCCAGCATTCAAGTTTTCAGCAAAGATTATGAACTAACCATATTCACAATAACATTTAGGTCTCATGTTTACTCATATCAATGACATAATCAGCTAGCAAGCAATAGTAACAAATCTCAGATGACAACACTTTCTCAAAACAATCATGATATGATATAACAAGATGGTATCTCGCTAGCCCTTTCTGAGACCGCAAAACATTAATGCAGAGCGCCTTTAAATATCAAGGACTGACTAGACATTGTAATTCATGCTAAAAGAGATCCAGTCACAGTCATACTCAATGTAAACTAATAGTAATGGATGCAAATGACAGCTGTGCTCTCCAACTGGTGCCTTTTAATAAGAAGATGATGACTCAACATAATAGTAAATGGATAAGACCTTCGCAGAGGGAAGCAGGGATTTGTAGAGATGCCAGAGCTCAATTTTGAAATAAGGATGAATAATATTTTGAGCGGTATACTTTCATTGTCAACATAACAACCAAGAGATCTCGATATCTTCCATGCTACACACATTATAGGCGGTTCCCAAGCAGAATGGTAAAGTTTATACCCCCCACCACCAACAAGCATCAATCCATGGCTTGCCCGAAACAACGGGTCCCTCCAACTAACAACAATCCTGGGGGAGTTTTGTTTGCAATTATTTTGATTTGATTTGAGCATGGGACTGGGCATCCTGGTGACCAGCCATTTTCTCATGAGTGAGGAGACGAGTCCACTCCTCTTGAGAATAACCCGCCTAGCATGGAGGATACAGACAGCCCTAGTTGATACATGAGCTATTCGAGCATACAAAACAGAATGTTTGTTTGAAGGTTTAGAGTTTGGCATATACAAATTTACTTGGAACGGCAGGTAGATACTATATATATGTAGGTATGGTGGACTCATATGGAATAACTTTGGGGTTTATGGAATTGGATGCACAAGCAGTATTCCTGCTTAGTACAAGTGAAGGCTAGACAAAGACTGGGAAGCGACCAGCTAGAGAGCAACAACAGTCATGAACATGCATTAAAATTAATCAACACTGAATGCAAGCATGAGTAGGATATAATGCACCATGAACATAAATATCGTAGAGGCTATGTTGATTTTGTTTCAACTACATGCGTGAACATGTGCCAAGTCAAGCCACTCGAATCGTTCAAAAGAGGATACCACCCTATCATACTGTTAGGGAACGTAGTAATTTCAAAAAAATACCTAGGCACACGCAAGATCATGGTGATGCATAGAAACGAGAGGGGAGAGTGTTGTCCACGTACCCTCGTAGACCGAAAGCGGAAGCGTTAGCACAACGCGGTTGATGTAGTCGTACGTCTTCACGATCCGACCGATCAAGTACCAAACGCACGGCACCTCCGAGTTTTGCACACGTTCAACTTGATGACATCCCTCGAACTCTGATCCAGCCGAGCTTTGAGGGAGAGTTCCGTCAGCACGATGGCATGGTGACGATGTTGATGTTCTACTGTCGCAGGGCTTCGCCTAAGCACCGCTACAATATTATCGAGGTGGACTATGGTGGAGAGGGGCACCGCACACGGCTAAAAGATCCAAGAGATCAATTGATCAACTTGTGTGTCCTAGGGTGCCCCCCTGCCCCCATATATAAAGTACCAAGGGGAGGGGGCGGCGGCCTCATAGGATGAGCCCCAAGGGGGGAATCCTACTCCTACTAGGAGTAGGTTCCCCCTTTCCTAGTCCAACTAGGAGGGGAAGGAAAGAGGAGTAGGGGAGAAGGAAAGAGGGGTCCGGCCCCCAAAGCCCTAAACCAATACGGTTTGGGCCTAGGGGGCGCACCCCACACTTCCTTGTTGCCCTCTCTTTCCAGTAAGCCCCATGAAGGCCCATTGACCTCTCCGGCGAATTCCAGTAACTCTCCGGTACTCCGAAAAATATCCAAATCACTCGGAACCTTTCCGTTGTCTGAATATAGTCATCCAATATATCGATCTTTATGTCTCGACCATTTTGAGACTCCTCGTCATGTCCCCGATCTCATCCGGGACTCCGGACTACCTTTGGTACATCAAAACACATAAACTCATAATACTGATCGTCACCGAACGTTAAGCGTGCGGACCCTACGGGTTCGAGAACTATGTAGACATGACCGAGGCACGTCTCCGGTCAATAACCAATAGCGGAACCTGGATGTTCATATTGGCTCCCACATATTCTACGAAGATCTTTATCGGTCAAACCGCATAACAACATACGTAGTTCCCTTTGTCATCGGTATGTTACTTGCCCGAGATTCGATCGTTGGTATCTCAATACCTAGTTCAATCTCGTTACCGGCAAGTCTCTTTACTCATTCTGTAATACATCATATTGCAACTAACTCATTAGTTACATTGCTTGCAAGGCTTATAGTGATGTGCATTACCGAGTGGGCCCAGAGATACCTCTCCGACGATCGGAGTGAAAAATCCTAATCTCGAAATACGCCAACTTAACAAGTACCTTCGGAGACACCTGTAGAGCACCTTTATAATCACCCAGTTACGTTGTGAAGTTTGGTAGCACACAAAGTGTTCCTGCGGTAAACGGGAGTTGCATACTCTCATAGTCATAGGATCATGTATAAGTCATGAAGAAAGCAATAGCAACATACTAAACGATCAAGTGCTAAGCTAACGGAATGGGTCAAGTCAATCACAACATTCTCCTAATGATGTGATCCCGTTAATCAAATGACAACTCATGTCTATGGTTAGGAAACTTAACCATCTTTGATTAATGATCTAGTCAAGTAGAGGCATACTAGTGACACTATGTTTGTCTATGTATTCACACATGTATTATGTTTCCGGTTAATACAATTCTAGCATGAATAATAAACATTTATCATGAAATAAGGAAATAAATAATAACTTTATTATTGCCTCTAGGGAATATTTCCTTCAGTCTCCCACTTGCACTAGAGTCAATAATCTAGTTCACATCGTCGTGTGATTTAACACCAATAGTTCACATCATCATGTGATTAACACCCATAGTTCACATCGTCATGTGACCAACAACTAGAGTCAATAATCTAGTTCACATCGCTATGTGATTAACACCCAAAGAGTACTAATGTGTGATCATGTTTTGCTTGTGAGAGAAGTTTAGTCTATGGGTCTGCCACATTCATATCCGTATGTATTTTGCAAATTTCTATGTCAACAATGCTCTGCATGGAGCTACTCTAGCTAATTGCTCCCACTTTCAAAATGTATCTAGATTGAGACTTAGAGTCATCTGGATCAGTGTCAAAATTTGCATCGATGTAACCCTTTACGACGAACCTTTTGTCACCTCCATAATCGAGAAACATATCCTTATTCCACTAAGGATAATTTTGGCCGTTGTCCGGTGATCTACTCCTAGATCACTATTGTACTCCCTTGCTAAACTCAGTGTAGGGTATACAATAGATCTGGTACACAGCATGACATACTTTATAGAAACTACGGCTGAGGCATAGGGAATGACTTTCATTCTCTTTCTATCTTCTGTCGTGGTCGGGCTTTGAGTCTTACTCAATTTCACACCTTGTAACACAGGTAAGAACTCTTTCTTTGACTGTTCCATTTTGAACTACTTCAAAATCTTGTCAAGGTATGTACTCATTGAAAAAACTTATCAAGCGTCTTGATCTATCTCTATAGATCTTGATGCTCAATATGTAAGTAGCTTCACCGAGGTCTTTATCTGAAAACCTCCTTTCAAATACTCCTTTATGCTTTCCAGAAAATTCTACATTATTTCTGATCAACAATATGTCATTCACATATATTTATCAGAAATGTTGTAGTGCTCCCACTCACTTTCTTGTAAATACAGGCTTCACCACAAGTCTGTATAAAACTATACGCTTTGATCAACTCATCAAAGCGTATATTCCAACTCTGAGATGCTTGCACCGGTCGATAGATGGATCGCTGGAGCTTGCACATTTTGTTAGCACCTTTAGGATTGACAAAACCTTCTGGTTGCATCATATACAACTCTTCTTAAAGAAATCCATTAAGGAATGTAGTTTTGACATCCATTTGCCAGATTTCATAAAATCTGGCAATTTGCTAACATGATTCGGACAGACTTAAGTATCGCTACGAGTGAGAAAATCTCATCGTAGTCAACACCTTGAACTTTGTCAAAACCTTTTTCGACAAGTCTAGCTTTGTAGATAGTAACACTACTATCAGCGTCCGTCTTCCTCTTGAAGATCCATTTATTTTCTATGGCTTACCGATCATCGGGCAAGTCAACCAAAGTCCACACTTTTTTCTCATACATGGATCACATCTTAGATTTCATGGCCTCAAGCCATTTCACGGAATCTGGGCTCATCATCGCTTCCTCATAGCTCGTAGGTTCATCATGGTCAATTAACATGACCTCCAGAACAGGATTACCGTACCACTCTGGTGCGGATCTCACTCTGGTTGACCTACGAGGTTCGGTAGTAACTTGGTCTAAAGTTACATGATCATCATCATTAGCTTCCTCACTAATTGGTGTAGGAGTCATAGAAACAGATTTCTGTGATGAACTACTTTCCAATAAGGGAGCAGGTACAGTTACCTCATCAAGTTCTACTTTCCTCCCACTCACTTCTTTCGAGAGAAACTCCTTATCTAGAAAGGATCCATTCTCAGCAACAAATATCTTGCCTTCGGATCTATGATAGAAGGTGTACCCAATAGTTACTTTTGGGTATCCTATGAAGACGCACTTCTCCGACTTGGGTTTGAGCTTATCAAGATGATACTTTTTTACATAAGCATCGCAACCCCAAATTTAAGAAACAGCAGCTTAGGTTTCTTGCTAAACCACAATTCATACGGTGTCGTCTCAACGGATTTAGATGGTGCCCTTTTTAATGTGAATGCAGCTGTCTCTAATGCATAACCCCAAAACAATAGTGGTAAATCGGTAAGAGACATCATAGATTGCACTATATCAAATAAAGTACAGTTATGACATTCAAACACACCATTACGTTGTGGTGTTCCAGGTGGCATGAGTTTGTGAAACTATTCCACATTGTTTTAATTGAAGACCAAACTCGTAACTCAAATTTTCGCCTCTGCGATCAAATCATTGAAACTTTATTTTCTTGTTACGATGATTTTCCACTTCACTCAGAAATTGTTTGAACTTTTCAAATGTTTCAGACTTATGTTTCTTCAAGTAGATATACCCATATTTGCTCAAATCATCTGTGAAGGTCAGAAAATAACGATACCCGCCGCGAGCCTCAACACTCATTGGACCTCATACATCCGTATGTATTATATCCAATAAGTCAGTTGCTCACTCCATTGTTCTGGAGAACGGAGTCTTAGTCATCTTTGCCCATGAGGCATGGTTCACAAGCATCAACTGATTCATAATCAAGTGATTCCAAAAGCCCATCAGAATGGATTTTCTTCATGCGCTTTACACCAATATGACCTAAACGGCAGTGCCACAAATAAGTTGCACTATCATTATCAACTTTGCATCTTTTGGCTTCAATATTATGAATATGTGTATCACTACGATCGAGATTCAAGAAACGATTTTCATTGGGTGTATAACCATAGAAGGTTTTATTCATGTAAACAGAATAACAATTATTCTCTAACTTAAATGAATAACCGTATTGCAATAAACATGATCAAATCATATTCATGCTCAACGCAAACACCAAATAACACTTATTTAGGTTCAACACTAATCTCGAAAGTATAGGGAGTGTGTGATGATGATCATATCATTCTTGGAACTACTTCCAACACACATCGTTACTTCACCCTTAACTAGTCTCTGTTCATTATGCAACTCCCGTTTCAAGTTACTACTCTTAGCAACTGAACTAGTATCAAATACCGAGGGGTTGCTATAAACACTAGTAAAGTACACATCAATAACATATATATCCAATATACCTTTGTTCACTTTGCCATCCTTCTTATCCGCCAAATACTTGGGGCAGTTCCGCTTCCAGTGACTAGTCCCTTTGCAGTAAAAGCACTTAGTCTCAGGCTTAGGTCTAGACTTGCGCTTCTTCACTTGAGCAGCAACTTGCTTGCCGTTCTTCTTGAAGTTCCCCTTCTTCCCTTTGCCCTTTTTCTTGAAAGTAGTGGTCTTGTTAACCATCAACACTTGATGCTTTTCTTGATTTCTACCTTCATCAATTTCAGCATCATGAAGAGCTTGGGAATCATTTTCGTTATCCCTTGCATATTATAGTTCATCATGAAGTTCTAGCAACTTGGTGATAGTGACTAGAGAACTCTATCAATCACTATCTTATCTGGAAGAATAACTCCCACTTGATTCAAGTGATTGTAGTACTCAGACAATCTGAGCACATGCTTACTGGTTGAGCTATTCTCCTTCATCTTGTAGGCAAAGTACTGTCAGAGGTCTCCTACCTCTTGAAACGGGCATGAGTATGAAATACCAATTTCAACTCTTAGAACATCGTATATGTTCCGTGACATTTCAAAACATTTTTGAAGTCCCGGTTCTAAGCCGTAAAGCATGGTGCACTAAACTATCAAGTAGTCATCATATCGAGCTCGCCAAACGTTCATAACGTCTGCATCTTCTCCTGCAATCGGTCTGTCACCTAGTGGTGCATCAAGGACATAATTCTTCTGTGCAGCAATGAGGATAATCCTCAGATCAGGATCCAATCCACAACATTTCTACTAACATCTTTCAACTTATTTTTCTCTAGGAACATATCAAAAATAAAACAGGGGAGCTAAACGCGAGCTATTGATCTACAACATAGATATGCTAATACTACCAGGACTAAGTTCATGATAAATTAAAGTTCAGTTAATCATATTACTTAAGAACTCCCACTTAGATAGACATCCCTCTAATCATCTAAGTGATCACGTGATCCAAATCAACTAAACCATGTCCAATCATCACATGAGATGGAGTAGTTTTCAATGGTGAACATCACTATGTTGATCATATCTACTATATGATTCACGCTCGACCTTTCGGTCTCAGTGTTCCGAGGCCATGTCTGCATAGGCTAGGCTCGTCAAGTTTAACCCGAGTATTCTACATGTGCAAAACTGGCTTGGACCCGTTGTAGATGAACGTAGAGCTTATCACACCCGGTCATCACGTGGTGTCTCGGCACAACGAACTTTGGCAACGGTGCACACTCAGGGAGAACACTTTTACCTTGAAATTTAGTAAGGGATCATCTTATAAAGCTACCGCCGAATTACGCAAAATAAGATGTATAAAAGATAAAGATCACATGCAATCATAATATGTGACATGATATGGCCATCATCATCTTGTGCTTTTGATCTCCATCTCCAAAGTACTGTCATGATCTCCATTGTTACTGGCATGACACTATGATCTCCATCATCTTGATCTTTTATCAATATGTCGCACATGGTCGTCTCACCAGCTATTGCTTTTGCAACTATTGCTATCACATAGCGATAAAGTAAAGCAATTACATAGCACTTGCATCTTATGCAAATAAAGAGACAACCATAAGGCTCCTGCCAGTAGCCGATAACTTTAACAAAACATGATCATCTCATACAACAATTTATATTTCATCATGTATTGACCATATCACATCACAACATGCCCTGCAAAAACAAGTTAGACGTTCTCTACTTTGTTGTTGCAAGTTTTACGTGGCTGCTACGGGCTGAGCAAGAACCGTTCTTACCTACGCATCAAAACCACAACGATAGTTCATCAAGTTAGTGTTGTTTTAACCTTCACAAGGACCGGGCGTAGCCACACTCGGTTCAACTAAAGTTGGAGAAAATGACACCCGCCAGCCACCTGTGTGCAAAGCACGTCGGTAGAACCAGTCTCGCGTAAGCGTACGCGTAATGTCGGTCCGGGCCGCTTCATCCAACAATACCGCTGAACCAAAGTATGACATGCTGGTAAGCAGTATGACTTGTATTGCCCACAACTCACTTGTGTTCTACTCATGCATATAACATCTACGCATAAAATCAGGCTCGGATGCCACTGTTGGGGAACGTAGTAATTTCAAAAAAATTCCTACGCACATGCAAGATCATGGTGATGCATAGCAACGAGAGGGGAGAGTGTTGTCCATGTACCCTCGTAGACCGAAAGCGGAAGCGTTAGCACAATGCGGTTGATGTAGTCGTGCGTCTTCACGATCCGACCAATCAAGTACCGAACGCACGGCACCTCCGAGTTCTTCACACGTTCAACTCGATGACGTCCCTCGAACTCTAATCTAGCCGAGCTTTGAGGGAGAGTTCCGTCAGCACGATGGCGTGGTGACGATGTTGATGTTCTACTGTCGCAGGGCTTCGCCTAAGCAACGCTACAATATTATCGAGGTGGACTATGGTGGAGAGGGGCACCGCACACGGCTAAAAGATCCAAGAGATCAATTGATCAACTTGTGTGTCCTAGGGTGCCCCCTGCCCCCGTATATAAAGGAGAAAGGGGAGGGGGGCGGCCTCATAGGATGCGCCCCAAGTTGGAAGTCCTACTTGTACAAGGAGTAGGTTCCTCCTTTCCTAGTCCAACTAGGAGGGGAAGGAAAGAGGAGTAGGGGAGAAGGAAAGAGGGGCCCGACCCCCAAAGCCCTAAACCAATTCAGTTTGGGCCTAGGGGGCGCACCCCACACTTCCTTGTTGCCCTCTCTTTCCACTAAGGCCCATTGACCTCTCCGGCGAATTCCCGTAACTCTCCGGTACTCCGAAAAATATCCGAATCACTCGTAACCTTTCCGTTATCCAAATATAGTCGTCCAATATATCGATCTTTACATCTCGACCATTTCGAGACTCCTCATCATGTCCCCGATCTCATCCGGGACTCCGAAATACCTTCGGTACATCAAAACACATAAAACTCATAATACTGATCGTCACCAAATGTTAAGCGTGTGGACCCTACGGGTTCGAGAACTATGTAGACATGACCAAGACACGTCTTCGGTCAATAACCAATAGCGGAACCTGGATGCTCATATTGGCTCCCACATATTCTACGAAGATCCTTATCGGTCAAACCACATAACAACATACGTTGTTCCCTTTGTCATCGGTATGTTACTTGCCCGAGATTCGATCATCGGTATCTCAATACCTAGTTCAATCTCGTTACCGGCAAGTCTCTTTACTCGTTCTGTAATACATCATCCCGCAACTAACTCATTAGTTACATTGCTTGCAAGGCTTATAGTGATGTGCATTACCGAGTGGGCCCAGAGATACCTCTCCGACGATCGGAGTGACAAATCCTAATCTGTAGAGCACCTTTATAATCACCTAGTTACGTTGTGATGTTTGGTAGCACACAAAGTCCGCGCGGGGATCGGCCCTCTAACGAGCTGTAAGTAATCAAAAAGTACTTCATAGTGAAGATATACTACCTTACCTCTGAGGAAAATAATTGAAACATTGATCATGCAGTTCGGATCTTAGCCCTTCTCAGCAGAGCTCGTCCTCGAGGGATCTTCTTCCGGAGATGATGGAGAGCGAAACGCCTCCCCGGGACTCCCCAGCTCAAGAAGCGGGTGACCTTGAAGTGTCATCACGGAGGGTTTCTCCTGATCCGGCAAGGCCATAAGGTAATCCAATGGCCACCCGAAGTCCCTAGTATCCATCTCTTGAAGAGAACAATCAAAGGAGTCCGGCACCATCTGGTATGCGGTCAGACGTACTGAAGGATCTGCTAGAGCGAGTGACTATCTCAGAAGAGCACCGTACATTGATGGGTACGGTGATTGGAAGGATTTCGTCCGCCGAAAGTGGGTTGCATGAAGCCTTTATGAGTCTACTGACGGGCTTTGAGGTACGTGAAATGATATACATTTGTGGTAGTACCACACATTTTTAGGTGTGCCCTGTGTAGATAGTAGCCCCTGAGACTCTGGTTATCGTCGAGAACGGCGGCAAACAGAGGATCGTAGTCCCAGGTAATAACCAGACCACCTTTATGTGCAGGTGGCTAAAGCTCCGGTGGCTAGCCAGATTGATGGGGTTGCCGAACTAAAGCGGCAACTGGATGCGGCAGATGCCGACATCGAGCTTGTTAACAAGCGGCTTGATGAGGCACAGGGTAGGTGATGTTTCTGGTGAATGTCACATAGTAAGAGCAGCGTGATGCCAGTATCTTTAATATGTTGTGACTGCAGATGGAGCTGCCACCATGGAGGCCCTGTGGACGGAGCTTTCCCGAGCCAAGGAGCAAGCAAGGAGTAGTAATGCGGCCGCTTTGAAGGCGGCCGAAGAGTTGAGAGCCGAGAAGGCCGCGCATAGCGAGAGCAAAGAAAAAATGGCCAAGATGGCTGTAAAGTTAAAGGATATTGCCGACCGCTACCAGCTTCTTGAAGAAGAAGACCGGGCGAAGGCGACGGACCTGGAAAAGGCCACGATGGCGACCAAGGACACCCGCTCTGCCATGAGAGCGAAGAAGGAGGAACTTCGTGAAGCCGGGAATATTGTGGCTAGGAAGCCCTTTATGCTGCGAAGGAAGTTTGGAGTTCGGCAAACGCATATCTGGACTTGGCGGAGAGTGCTGTTGATGCGGCCGAATACTTCCGAGATCAAACAGATCGTGAGGTGGACAAGCTATTCTGGTCGCAATTTAACGTTCCAGAGCGTCTGCTTCCCCTGACTGATCAGCTTGCCGAATGGGACGAACTAAATAGGTTGTCTAGACTCGCCATGAGGTCTGTTGTGGATCATCTGTGGCTGGAAAGGCCAAAGCCGAACATCTATTTTAGCTTGGTGCAGCAGTTCCTTGGTGCGGTGCCGCGCATTAATGCGATGAAGAGGTCGGCGTGCATAGAAGGCTCGCGGATGGCCCTTGCCCGTGTCAAAACATACTGGGCGGAGATGGATGCCACCACTGTCGCGGCGCAGGGTTCGGCCATAGGCCGAGTGGCTGCCGAGCACTACTTTGAAGAAGTTCTTGAAGGCGCTCGTTCTATAGAGGCCCAGTGCTCAAAGAATATTATGTTTAAATGACATGTATTCCCATTTTAAAAACAATGTTTTATTAAATTTATCGAGGTTGTATTTATACTTTTGCCCGAAAGTATTATGATGCCTCCTGTGCGGCCGTTTATGTATACATGTATATAACCTGAAAGATTGCAGTCGTCGGCTTCAGCCCCCACGCATATAATGCGGGGGTGTTCGCAGAAGACGCGTGTTCACACTTGATCCAACGTCTTGGTCCATTAAGGAGGTGATAGCGCAGCGAACTAGGCAATCGGACTATAATGCTTTAACACTTTCACTTAGCCAGAGGAGTTTGACAGTGGGGCTACTATATAGCCCATGGTGGCTCCGCACTCATCCGAATTTGGGGTGCATACATGCCCGGCTGGAAATGACCCTTCGTTAAGGCGGAGGAATCCTGAAGATTCCAATAGGTCATCGAGTGGTTGACCAGTCTCACGCTATATCATGATAGTCAGTTTTGGACTTTCTCTACTAAGGTGCTCGTCCGGATGAACCAGGGCACAATCGCAGTAGTTCTCTTGGTGCCGCCTTAGCCGATAGAGCGGAACGTAAGGCAGCAAAACACGGGAGCCGGGTAAACCCAACATTTGACCAAAGACATGATTCGGAGCTGATGCATATAAGGCCAAACTCGTGACGCCGAACACTCCCTAAGGTATTCAGTCTTTATGGTGTAAACCGGGCCTAAACAACGCCCTTTGTAATAAGCCCCTGGTGTCCAGGTACATGCATTATTCTGACGTGGCCACATGCCAAGACGTCAGCATCCTTCTCAATTGTACTGAGAATTCGAGGGATGTGTATCAACAAGAGACAGTAAAAAAGGTTTATGTGGGGTCTTAATCTAAAAAGAATCCTTGGAACGGGTCCCTGCTGCATGTCTGCGCATGTGTCTCTGTTGTGCCGTATTCTGGACGGGTGCAGCACGATGGTCATCTGAAAAAGAGAGGAACTTAATTGAAAAGTTGCCGTGCAAAAGTTAAGTTATACTAAATAAACAATATATAGTTCAAAATGAGTAGAAGTGAGCCTGATTGCCACTTGTGCGCGCGCATTGAGCCCCTTGTATTGTAATAGGGGTATAGCCATCAAACCCGTATCAATTACATATAGCTGCGCCGGACTCGTCTAACCGCGTCCGTGGTCTTAATGACCTGTCAAATGCTTGAGTTGGTGAGGCCGTCTAGTGTGCGGCTGCAAAGGCGGCCGCACTGTCTTCGGCGCGCAAGGAGCGCTCAATATTTCCATTTACTGTAATGATGCCGCGTGGACCGGGCATCTTAAGCGTGAGGGAAGCGTAATGCGGTATTGCGTTAAAGCGAGCGAAAGCTTCGCGTCCGAGTAGTGCTTGATAGCCACTTTGGAACGGAGCGATGTGGAAGGTTAGATTTTCGCTGCGGAAGTTATCGGGGAAGCCGAATATAACCTCTAGTAGCAGGGAGCCCGTGCAATGAGCCTCTGGGCCTGGCGTTACTCCTTTAAAGGTAGCATTGCTGCGGCAAATTTTTGTTGGGTCTATCCCCATTTTGCGGACTGTGTCCTGATATATCAGATTTAAACTGCTGCCACCGTCCATCAGGACTCGTGTGAAGTGGTATCCGTCAATTATTGGATCTAATACCAAGGCGGCACATCCTGCACGCCGGATACTTGCCAAGTAATCCCGATGGTCGAAGGTGATCGGTTGGGATGACCAGTGGCAGAGCTCTGCGGTGATAGGCCCGGGGGCATGTTTCTCTAGGGGTGTCGCTTTGTTTATCCCCTTTATCATGTGTAACACGTTGACTGTTTTGACTTCTGGTGGGAATTTCTTCTGTTCCCCAGTGCTTTGCTCGCGAGGCTCGTCCTCGTCTTCGCTTGGTGTATCCTGCCCCTTATGTTCGGCGTTGAGCTTGCCGGACTGTTTGAAGACCCAACATTCTCTATGGGTATGATTTGCAGGTTTATCGGGGGTGCTATGGATCTGACATATTTGGTCCAGAATTTTGTTTAGACTAGACAGGTCGTCTCTGTTGCCTTTGGAGGGCGGCTTTTGCTGACCTGGCCGAGAGCTTTTGAATTCGGTGTTTACTGCCGTGCTCTTCGGGCTGTCTTCTTTATTCCGGTGCTTATTTTTGCTGCGTCGTGATTTCCCGTTTCCATCCCTGACTTCGGATGTACTTGGGTCGTTGGTGCTGCATCGGGCTAACCAGCTGTCCTCGCCCGTGCAAAAGTGGGTCATGAGGCTTGTTAATGCTGCCATTGTTCTCGGCTTTTCTTGGCCGAGGTGTTTGGCAAGCCATTCATCTCGAACGCTATGCTTGAAAGCTTCTAAGGCTTCGGCGTCCGGACAGTCGACTATTTGGTTCTTTTTAGTGAGGAACCTGTTCCAAAGCTTTCGGGCTGACTCACCGGGCTGTTGAGTTATATGACTTAAATCGTCTGCGTCCGGTGGTCGGACATAGGTCCCTTGAAAATTTGCCCGAAAGGCGTCTTCGAGCTCTTCCCAGCTTCCGATGGAGTTTTCGGGGAGGCTTTTAAGCCAATGCCAAGCTGGCCCTTTGAGCTTGAGGGGTAAGTACTTGATGGCGTGGAGATTGTCTCCTCGAGCCATATGGATATGGAGGATGTAGTCCTCAATCCAGACCCCAGGATCTGTTGTTCCGTCGTACGCCTCTATGTTTACGGGTTTGAATCCCTCTGGAAATTCATGGTCCAGCATCTCGTTGGTGAAACATAGGGGGTGTGCGGCACCCCTGTATTTGGGTGTACCGTGGTGTTCGGACGTATGTTGTGTTGTATTGCATGCTGGAGCGCACTTGCATGTCCCGTAGATGGATCTGGTTGCGCCGTCCTTTTGATGCGAGCCCTCGCGTGGATCGCGTACTGGCTTAAGTGCGGCGTCGTTTGCCGCTCTATATTGGCTACGAGGTCGTCTATACGACCGATGGCCGTTTTATTTTTTAGTTGCGGAGGATCTAAGGCCTCCTCATCGAATTCAGGTAGCAACTTTCGCTTCGGGTAGCTCTTGGTGTGGCGACTACTGCCGTACTTTGCTGCAGTGTTGAGTACTTCACTCCATCTAATTTTGAGTGTGTCTTGTGCAGCCCTGAGCCTTTGCTTTTACTTTTTCAGACTCCTCGCAGTGGCAACCAGCCTTTGATGGGCATTCTATTGCTCCAAGTGCCTGTCCGGTGTGATGTCGTCCGAACTGTTATCTTCGACGGAGTCGGGTTGTTCGGTTTGATTCTCCGTGTTGCCCTGCTCGGGCGATGGTTCACCCTGATCTATCGGTGGGTCAATATGACCGCTGTTTCTGCCGAGGCGGGATTTGGAGCGGCGCTTGCGCCGCCGCTTTCACTGCTTCTCGAGGGGACAATCCTACGTTGCATCCTTCCGTTCCTCGTCATCATTTTCTTTGGGTGTGTCCACCATGTATACATCATATGATGAGGTGGGCATCCAGTGCCCTGCGGGTAGTGGTTCCTGTTCGTCTCCTGCATCGTCGTCCATACCATCGATGTCTTCGGAGTCGAAGTCCAGTATGTCAGTTAGGTCGTCGACAGTGGCTATTAAGTGGGTGGTGGGTGGGCGGCGAATTTCTTCGTCATCCGCATCCCAATCCTGCCGAACATAGTTCGACCAGGATTCTCCTGACAGGGAGAGAGAGCTTAATGAGTTCAATATGTCGCCAAAGGGCGAGTGCTGAAAAATATCCATGCAGGTGAACTCCATGATCGGCGCCCAGCCGGATTCGATAGGCACGGGCGCAGGCGGTTCGGGGTCCGTGGTCGGGGAAGAATCCAGTAGTTCGGCGTCACGGCTCCCATGAAGGGTAAGGTTGATCCTCGGCTCGATCACCGCTGAGAGTACGGCCTCCATGGCGGGGTCTATCCACCCGTCCATGGATGGCGCGATTGGCTCCGAATTGAGGGTCGGAGCAGTCGTCGGTGCGATCTCCTAGACACTGTCCAACGGTAGAGCTAAATCATGCTCATCGAGACCATGCAGCGCACTCGGCAGGGGCACGAATCTGTCGCAGATCAAGTCTCCGCGGATATCGGCCGTGTATTTTAAGCTTCCAAACATGACCTGGTGGCCAGGGCGTAACTTTCGATCTTCTCCAGATGGCCAAGCGAGTTGGCCCGTGGTGCGAAGCCGCCGAATACAAAGATCTGTCCGGGGAGAAAAGTCTCACCCTGGACTGCATCGCTATCGATGATTGAAGGAGCCATCAAGCCTAATGGCGATGACATAGAGGAACTCTCAATGAAAGCACCAATGTCGGTGTCAAAACCGGCGGATCTCGGGTAGGGGGTCCCGAATTGTGCGTCTAAGGCGGATGGTAACAGGAGGCAGGGGACACGATGTTTTACCCAGGTTCGGGCCCTCTTGATGGAGGTAAAACCCTACGTCCTGCTTGATTTATTCTTGATGATATGAGTAGTACAAGAGTTGATCTACCACGAGATCGGAGAGGCTAAACCCTAGAAGCTAGCCTATGGTATGATTGTTTGTTGTCCTACGGACTAAAACCCTCCGGTTTATATAGACACCGGAGGGGGCTAGGGTTACACAAGGTCGGTTACAAAGGAGGAGATATACATATGCGTATTGCCTAGCTTGCCTTCCACGCCAAGTAGAGTCCCATCCGGACACGGGACGAAGTCTTCAATCTCTTATCTTCATAGTCCAACAGTCCGGACAAAGGATACAATCCGGCTGTCCGGATACCCCCTAATCCAGGACTCCCTCACTTCCACTTACGGTCTATGAGGGTACGTGGACATACTCTCTCCGCTCATTTTATGCTTCTCCTAGATAGATCTTGCGAGATCATAGGAATTTTTTTTGAAATACTACGTTCCCGAACAGTGGCATCCGAGCCAGGTCTATGCATAGATGATATATGCACGAGTAGAACACAATGAGTTGTGGGCGATAATAGTCATACTGCTTACCACCAACGTCTTACTTTCATTCGGCGGTATTGTTGGATGAAGCGGCCCGGACCGACATTACATGACCGCGTTCATGAGACTGGTTCTACCGACGTGCTTCGCACACACGTGGCTGGCGGGTGTTTGTTTCTCCAACTTTGGGTGAATCAAGTTTGACTACGACCGATCCTTGTTGAAGGTTAAAACAGCACAGTTGACAAAAAACCGTTGTGGTTTTAATGCGTAGGTAAGAACGGTTCTTGCTAGAAGCCCGTAGCAGCCACGTAAAACTTGCAACAACAAAGTAGAGGACGTCTAACTTGTTTTTGCAGGGCATGTTGTGATGTGATATGGTCAAGACGTGATGAGATATAAATTGTTGTATGATATGATCATGTTTTGTTAAAGTTATCAGCAACTGGCAGGAGCCTTATGGTTGTCTCTTTTATTGCATAAGATGCAAGCACCATATAATTGCTTTACTTTATCGCTATGCGATAGCAATAGTTGCAAAAGCAATAGTTGGCGAGACAACCATGTGACGACACGTTGATAGAGATCACGATGATGGAGATCATGGTGTCATGCCAGTGATGATGGAGATCATGACGGTGCTTTGGAGATGGAGATCAAAGGCACGAGATGATGATGGCCATATCATGTCACATGTTTCGATTGCATGTGATGTTTATCCTTTATGCATCTTATTTTGCTTAGTACGGTGGTAGCATTATAAGATGATCCCTCACTAAATTTCAAGGTATAAGTGTTCTCCCTGAGTACGCACCATTGCTACAGTTTGTCGTGCCGAGACAACACGTGATGATCGGGTGTGATAAGCTCTACGTTCACATACAACGGGTGCAATCCAGTTTTGCACACGTGGAATAGTCAAGTTAAACTTGACGAGCCTAGCATATGCAAATATGGCCTCGGAACACTAAGACCGAAAGGTCGAACGTGAATCATATAGTAGATATGATCAGCATAGAGATGTTCACCATTGAAAATTACTCCATCTCACGTGATGATCGGACATGGTTTAGTTGATATGGATCACGTGATCATTTAGATGACTAGAGGGATGTCTATCTAAGTGGGAGTTATTAAGTAATGTGATTAATTGAAGTTTAATTTATCATGAACTTAGTCATGATAGTATTTTCAAATTATGTTATAGATCAATAGCTCACATTATAGCTCCCCGTTTATTTTTGATATGTTCCTAGAGAAAAATAAGTTGAAAGATGATAGTAGCAATGATGCAGACAGGATCCGTGATCTGAGGATTATCCTCATTTCTGCACAGAAGAATTATGTCCTTGATGCACCGCTAGGTGATGGACCTATTGCAGGAGCAGATGCAGACGTTATGAACATTTGGCAAGCTCGGTATGATGACTACTTGATAGTTTAGTGCGCCATGCTTTACGGCTTAGAACCGGGACTTCAATAATGTTTTGAATGCCATAGAGCATATAAGATGTTCCAAGAGCTGAAATCGGTATTTCAGACTCATGCCCGAGTCGAGAGGTATGAGACCTCTGACAAGTACTTTGCCTAGAACATGGAGAAGAATAGCTCAACCAGTGAGCATGTGCTCAGAATGTCTGAGTACTACAATCACTTGAATCAAGTGGGAGTTAATCTTCCAGATAATATAATGATTGATAGAGTTCTCTAGTCACTATCACTAAGTTACTGGAACTTCGTGATGAACTATAATATGCAAGGGATGACGAAAACGATTCCTGAGCTCTTCGCGATGCTGAAATCAGCGAAGGTGGAAATCAAGAAACAGCATCAAGTGTTGATGGTTAACAAGACCACTAGTTTCAAGAAAAGGGGCAAAGGAAAAGAATGGGAACTTCAAGAAAGAATGGAAAGCAAGTTGCCACTCCTGTGAAGAAACCCAAAGCTAGACCTAAGCATGAAACTGAGTGCTTCTACTACAAAGGGAATGGTCACTGGAAGCGGAACTACCCCAAATACTTGGCGGATAAGAAGGATGGCAAAGTGAACGGTATATTTGACATACATGTTATTGATGTGTACTTTACTAGTGTTCATAGTAACCCCAGGGTATTTGATATCAGTTCAGTTGCTAAGATTAGTAACTCGAAGCAGGATTAGTGTTCATATTAGTTCAGTTGCAAAATGAACAGAAACTAGTTAAGGGCGAGGTGAAGATGTGTGTTGGAAGTGATTCCAAGGTTGATAAGATCACCATCGCACACTCCCTCTATCTTCGGGATTAGTGTTGGACCTAAATAAATGTTATTTGGTGTTTTTGTTGAGCATGAATATGATTGGATCATGTTTATTGCGATATGGTTATTCATTTAAGTCAGAGAATAATTGTTGTTCTGTTTACATGAATAAAATCTTCTATGGTCATACACCCAATGTAAATGGTTTATTGAATCCTCAATCGTAGTGATACACATATTCATAATATTGATGCCAAAAGATGCAAAGTTGATAATGATAGTGCAACATATTTGTGGCACTGTCATTTTGATCATATTGGTGTAAAGCGCATGAAGAAACTCCATGCAGATGGGCTTTTGGAATCACTTGATTATGAATCATTCGATACTTGCGAACCATGCCTCATGGGCAAGATGACTAAAACTCCGTTCTCCGGAACAATGGAGCGAGCCACTGACTTATTGGAAATAATACATACCGATGTATGCGGTCCAATGAGTGTTGAGGCTCATGGCGGGTATCATTATTTTCTAACCTTCGCAGTTGATTTGAGTAGATATAGGTATATCTACTTAATGAAACACAAGTCTGAATCATTTTGAAAAGTTCAAAGAATTTCAGAGTGAAGTGGAGAATCATCATAACAAGAAAATAAATTTTCTACGATCTGATCGCAGAGGCGAATATTTGAGTTACAAGTTTTGGCCTTCATTTAAAATAATGTGGAATAGTTTCACAACTCACACCACCTGGAACACCACAGCATAATGGTGTTTCCAAACATCGTAACCATACTTTATTAGATATGGTGCAATCTATGATGTCTCTTACCAATTTACCACTATCATTTTGGGGTTATGCATTAGAGACAACTGCATTCACATTAAATAGGGCACCATCTAAATCCGTTGAGACGACACTGTATGAACTGTGGTTTGACAAGAAACCTAAGCTATCGTTCTTAAAGTTTGGGGCTATGATGCTTATGTGAAAAAGTTTCAACCTGATAAGCTCAAACCCAAATCGGAGAAATGCATCTTCATTGGATACTCAAAGGAAACTGTTGGGTACACCTTCTATCATAGATCCGAAGGCAAGATATTCGTTGCTAAGAATGGATCCTTTCTAGAGAAGAAGTTTCTCTCGAAAAAAGTGAGTGGAAGGAATGTAGAACTTGATAAGGTAATTGTACCTTCTCCCGAATTGTAAAGTAGTTCATCATAGAAATCAGTTCCAATGATTCCTACACCAATTAGTGAGGAAGCTAATGATGATGATCATGAAACTTCAGATCAAGTTACTACCGAACCTCGTAGGTCAATCAGAGTACGGTCCACACCAGAGTGGTGCGGTAATCCTGTTCTGGAAGTCATGTTACTAGACCATGACGAACCTACGAACTATGAGGAAGCGATGATGAGCCCAGATTCCGCGAAATGGCCTGAAGCCATGAAATCTAAGATAGGATCCATGTATGAGAACAAATTATGGACTTTGGTTGACTTGCCCGATGATCGGCGAGCCATTGAGATTAAATGGATCTTCAAGAGGAAGACGGACATTGATAGTAGTGTTACTATCTACAAAGCTCGAATTGTCGCAAAATGTTTTCGACAAGTTCAAGATGTTGACTACGATAAGATTTTCTCACTCGTAGCGATGCTTAAGTCCGTCTGAATCATGTTTGCAATTTCCACATTTTATGAAATTTGGCAAATGGATACTACATTCCTTAATGGATTTCTTAAAGAAGAGTTGTATATGATGCAACAAGAAGGTTTTGTCAATCCTAAAGGTGCTAACAAAGTGTGCAAGCTCCAGCGATCCATCTATGGACTGGTGCAAGCACCTTGGAGTTGGAATATACTCTTCGATAAGGTGATCAAAGCATATGGTTTTATACAGACTTTTGGTGAAGCCTGTACTTACAAGAAAGTGAGTGGGAGCATTACAGCCTTTCTAATAAGTATATGTGAATGACATATTATTCAGCAAAAATGACGTAGAATTTTTTGGAAAGCATAAAGGAGTGTTTGAAAGGAGTTTTTCAAAGAAAGACCTCGGTGAAGTTGCTTCCATATTGAGCAGCAAGATCCATAGACATAGATCAAGAAGCTTGATAAGTTTTTTTCAATGAGTACATACCTTGAAAAGTTTTTGAAGTAGTTCAAAATGGAATAGTCAAAGAAGGAGTTCTTGCCTATGTTGCAAGGTGTGAAGTTGAGTAAAGACTCAAAACCCGACCACGGCAGAAAATAGAAAGAGAATAAAAAGTCATTCACTATGCCTCAGTCATAGGTTCTATAAAGTGTGCTATGTTGTGTACCAGACCTATTGTGTACCTCACCATGAGTTTGGCAAGAGGTTACAATAGTGATCCAGGAGTGGATCATTGGACATCGGTCAAAATTATCCTTAGTGGAATAAGGACATGTTTCTCGGTTATGGAGGTGACAAAAAGTTCGTCGTAAAGGGTTATGTCGATGCAAGCTTTGACACTGATCCGGATGACTCTAAGTATCAATCTGGATACATATTGAAAGTGGGAGCAATTAGCTAGAGTAGCTTTGTGTAGAGCATTGTAGACGTAGAAAATTTGCAAAATACATACGGCTCTGAATGTGGCAGACCCGTTGACTAAACTTCTCTCACAAGCAACACATGATCACACCTTAGTACTCTTTGGGTGTTAATCACATAGCGATGTGAACTAGATTGTTGACTCTAGTAAACCCTTTGGGTGTTAGTCACATGGAGATGTGAACTAATCACATAAATATGTGAACTATTGGTGTTAAATCACATGACGATGTGAACTAGATTAATGACTCTAGTGCAAGTGGGAGACTGAAGGAAATATGCCCTAGAGGCAATAATAAAGTTGTTATTTATATTTCCTTATATCATGATAAATGTTTATTATTCATGCTAGAATTGTATTAACCGGAAACTTAGTACATGTGTGAATACATAGACAAAACAGAGTGTCCCTAGTATGCCTCTACTTGACTAGCTCGTTAATCAAAGATGGTTAAGTTTCCTGACCATAGACATGTGTTGTCATTTGATGAACGGGGTCACATAATTAGGAGAATGATGTGATGGACAAGACCCATCCGTTAGCTTAGCATAATGATCGTTAAGTTTTATTGCTATTGCTTTCTTCATGACTTATGCATATTCCTCTGACTATGAGATTATGCAACTCCCGAATACCGTAGGAACACCTTGTGCGCTATCAAACGTCACAACGTAACTGGGTGATTATAAAGATGCTCTACAGGTGTCTCCGAAGGTGTTTGTTGGGTTGGCATAGATCGAGATTAGGATTTGTCACTCCAAGTAATGGAGAGGTATCTCTGGGCCCTCTCGGTAATGCACATCACTATAAGCCTTGCAAGCAATGTGACTAATGAGTTAGTTGTAGGATGATGCATTACAGAACGAGTAAGGAGACTTGCCGGTAACGAGATTGAACCAGGTATGATGATACTGATGATCGAATCTCGGGCAAGTAACATACCGATGACAAAGGGAACAACGTATGTTGTTATGCGGTTTGACCGATAAAGATCTTCGTAGAATATGTAGGAGCCAATATGAGCATCCAAGTTCCGCTATTGGTTATTGACCGGAGATGTGTCTCGGTGATGTCTACATAGTTCTCGAACCCGTAGGGTCCGCACGCTTAATGTTCGATGATGATTTGTATTATGAGTTATGTGATTTGATGACAGAAGTCGTTTGGAGTCCCGGGTGAGATCATGGACATAACGAGGAGTCTTGAAATGGTCGAGAGGTAAAGATCAATATATTGGAAGGTTATATTCGAACACCAGAATGGTTCCGAAGTGTTTCATGTATTTTCCGGAGTACCGCGAGGTTACCGGAACCCCCTGGGAAAGTAATGGGCCTTAATGGGCTTTAGTGGAAAGGAGAGAAGAGCCTCAAGGGTGCCCCCCAGGATTGGTCCGAATTGGACTAGGAGGGGGCGGTGCCCCCCTCTCTTTCCTTCTCCCATCTTCCTCCTTCCCTCCTTCTCCTAGTTGGAATAGGAAGGCAGGAGCGAATCCTACTTCGACCGGGAGTCCAAGTAGGACTCCCCCCCTTGGCGCGCCCCCTCGAGGGACGGCCTCCTCTTCCCCCCCTCCTTTATATACGTGGGAGGGGGCACCCCAAAGACACACCAAGTCTTCTCTTAGCCGTGTGCAGTGCCCGCCTCCACAGTTACACACCTCGGTCATATCGTTGTAGTGCTTAGGCGAAGCCCTGCGCCGGCAAATTCATCATCACCGTCAACATGCTATCGTGCTGACGAAACTCTCCCTTGTCCTCAACTAGATCAAGAGCTCGAGGGACGTCATCGAGCTGAACGTGTGCTGAACACGGAGGTGTCGTACGTTCGGTGCTTGGATCGGTTGAATCGTGAAGACGTTCGACTACATCAACCGCGTTACTAAACGCTACCGCTTACGGTCTACGAGGGTACATGGACTGTTGGGGAACGTAGTAATTTCAAAAAAATTCCTACGCACATGCAAGATCATGGTGATGCATAGCAACGAGAGGGGAGAGTATTGTCTACGTACCCTCATAGACGACAACGTGGTTGATGTGGTCGTACGTCTTCATGATCTGACCGATCCTAGTACCGAAAGTATGGCACCTCTGCAATGTGCACACGTTCAGCTCGGTGACGTCCCACGAACTCACGATCCAGCAGAGTGTCGAGGGAGAGTTTTGTCAGCACGACGGCGTGATGACGGTGATGATAATGCTACCGGAATAGGGCTTCGCCTAAGCACCGCTACGATATGACCGAGGTGGATTATGGTGGAGGGGGGCATCGCACACATCTAAGAGATCAATGATCAACTTGTGTGTCTATGGGGTGCCCCTGGCCACGTATATAAAGGATGGAGGGAGGAGGAGGCCGGCCCTCATAGGGCACGCCCAAAGTGTGGAGTCCTACTAGGACTCCCTAGTCCTAGTAGGATTCCACCTCCTACATGGAATAGGAAAAAGGGAAGGGAGAAGGAGAAGGAATGAAGGGGGCGCCCCTTTCCTTAGTCCAATTCGGACCAGTCAATGGGGAAGGGGCGCGGCTGTCGCGGTTCTAAGTCCGACAGTAGAATAGGGGGTAGGAATGTAGAGGCAAGATCCTAGCTATGGTGAGATTGTGCACGCAAAGATGTACGAGTTCAGGCCCTTCGCGGAGGAAGTAACAGCCCTACGTCTCAGTGCTCGGAGGGTCGGTCGATTGGATTATGCGTGAAGTTACAGGGGTGCGAACCCTTGTCCCAGTGGAGGGGGTGGCTTATATAGAGTACGCCAGGACCCCAGCCAGCCCACGTTACTGTTGGGGAACGTAGTAATTTAAAAAAATTCCTACGCACACGCAAGATCATGGTGATGCATAGCAACAAGAGGGGAGAGTGTTATCTACGTACCCACGCAGACCGACTGCGGAAGCGTTGACGCAACGTAGAGGAAGTAGTCGTACATCTTCTCGATCCGACCGATCCAAGCACCGTTACTCCGGCACCTCCGAGTTCTTAGCACACGTACAGCTCGATGACGATCCCCGGGCTCCGATCCAGCAAAGCGTCGGGGAGGAGTTTCGTCAGCACGACGGCGTGGTGACGATCTTGATGTTCTACCGTCGCAGGGCTTCGCCTAAGCACCGCTACAATATGATCGAGGTGGAATATGGTGGCAGGGGGCACCGCACACGGCTAAGGAACGATCTCAAGGATCAACTTGTGTGTCTAGAGGTGCCCCCTGCCTCCATATATAAAGGAGCCAAGGGGGAGGGGGCCGCCGGCCAGGAGGAGGGCGCAGGAGGAGTCCTACTCCTACCGGGAGTAGGACTCCCCCCCCAATCCTAGTTGGACTAGGATTCCCCGAGGGGGAAAGAGAGAGAGGGGGGGCGGCCACCTCTCCTAGTCCTAATAGGACTAGGGGAGGGGGGAGGCGCGTGGCCACCTTGGGCTGCCCCTTTCTCCTTTCCACTAAAGCCCATTAAGGCCCATATGGCTCCCGGGGGGTTCCGGTAACCTCCCGGTACTCCGGTAAAATCCCGATTTCACCCGGAACACTTCCGATGTCCAAATATAGGCTTCCAATATATCAATCTTTATGTCTCGACCATTTCGAGACTCCTCGTCATGTCCGTGATCACATCCGGGACTCCGAACTAACTTCGGTACATCAAAATGCATAAACTCATAATAACTATCATTGTAACGTTAAGCGTGCGGACCCTACGGTTCGAGAATAATGTAGACATGACTGAGACACATCTCTGGTCAATAACCAATAGCGGGACCTGGATGCCCATATTGGCTCCTACATATTCAACGAAGATCTTTATCGGTCAGACCGCATAACAACATACGTTGTTCCCTTTGTCATCGGTATGTTACTTGCCCGAGATTCGATCGTCGGTATCCAATACCTAGTTCAATCTCGTTACCGGCAAGTCTCTTTACTCGTTCCGTAATACATCATCTCACAACTAACATATTAGTTGTAATGCTTGCAAGGCTTATGTGATGTGCATTACCGAGAGGGCCCAGAGATACCTCTCCGACAATCGGAGTGACAAATCCTAATCTCGAAATACGCCAACCCAACATGTACCTTTGGAGACACCTGTAATGCTCCTTTATAATCACCCAGTTACGTTGTGACGTTTGGTAGCACCCAAAGTGTTCCTCCGGCAAACGGGAGTTGCATAATCTCATAGTCATAGGAACATGTATAAGTCATGAAGAAAGCAATAGCAACATACTAAACGATCAAGTGCTAAGCTAACGGAATGGGTCAAGTCAATCACATCATTCTCCTAATGATGTGATCCCGTTAATCAAATGATAACTCATGTCTATGGTTAGGAAACTTAACCATCTTCGATCAATGAGCTAGTCAAGTAGAGGCATACTAGTGACACTATGTTTGTCTATGTATTCACACATGTATTATGTTTCCGTTTAATACAATTCTAGCATGAATAATAAACATTTATCATGAAATAAGGAAATAAATAATAACTTTATTATTGCCTCTAGGGCATATTTCCTTCACATACCGCATCACAACCATTTTAATAGCATGTTGGCACGCAAGGTAAACCATTATAAACTCCTTGCTAATTAAGCATGGCATAAGCAGCTACAATCTCTAATTGTCATTTCAAATATGTTTCTTTCATAATAGGTTGAATCAGGAACGATGAACTAATCATATTTACAAAAACAAGAGAGGTCGAGTTCATACCAGCTTTCCTCATCTCAATAAGTTCATCATATAATCATCATTATTGCCTTTCACTTGCACGACCGAATAGTGTGGAAAATAATAATAGCGCACGTGCATTGGACTAAGCTGGAATCTGCAAGGATTCAATTCAAGAGAGAAGACAAGGTAATATGGGCTCTTTGTTAGATTAACAATAATGCATATACGAGCCACTCAACATTTTCATTATGGTCTTCTCCTCTCGACCCCCGAAGGAAAGAAAAGAAACAAAACTATTTACATGGGAAAGCTCCCAACAAGAAAAAGAAGAATGAGAAATATTTTGGGGTTTTGTTTTTAATTACTACTACTACAGGCATGGGAAGTAAACTAGCTAAAATCTACAATTAATTTTTTTGATTTTTCTTAAAGTTTTTCAAACACACAAGAAGAAAGCGAGAAAATGAAAATAAACTAGCATGGATGATATAATGAAAAAGTATGAGCATCGACAACTGGCATGAGTGTGTGAACATCAATGTAATGTCGGAGAGAGATATGTACTCCCCCGAGCTTAGAATTTTGGCCTAAGTTAGTCTATGCCCATGGATCAAAACTGTAGTTGGGGTCGTACTGAGAAGGGTCCTCAGATTTCCACTGGCTGGCGATCTCCTCCGGGTTCCACTGATAAACAGACTGACGGTGACGGTCAGATTGTGGCTCCGGCTCTGCAGCTGATATCTGGTTCCGGTAGGCAAGAATGTCCTCCAGTGGAACAAGGTACTTGCCTGAAAATATGTCAAACAAAGAAGGCGCAGGCAAGGTAATAAACTCACAATAATTTTTGTTAAATATCAATTTGTATTTGAGTGTCTTATTCCTATCCTTAACAATAAACTCATGTGCTACCATACTCTTATAACCTAGAGCAATAGGAGGCATCAACTTTTCCTCTTTCTCAAAGTGCCTGATAGGTATGTTAAAATGTGTAGCAAGGCGCGAGGCAAAGATGCCTCTGAGGACGGGGCCCTTAGTACGGTTCAGATTTAACCGTCTAGCAACAATAGCGCCTAAGCTAAAAATAGTATCATTAAACAAGGCATGGCGCAAAATAGCAATATCCGGAGCACTGAGGATCCCACAGTTCCCGCGACCAATTAAGCATCTACTAGCAAATATTGCGAAGTAACGTAGAATAGGAAAATGTATGCTAGTGATTCTCTCATCGGAAACTTTCCTCGTTACCCCTACAGCAATCATATCAATAAATCCCTCCACATCATTACGATGTGGTTCCTCTATGCTGCCCTCAAAGGGTATCAAACAAACCCGGCAAAAATCATAAAGTGACATCTCCTTATGCACATCATATAAATAAAATTCCACCGAAGGTGGTGATCTCCTAGCATGGAAATGAAAATTTTGCACAAAGATATTGGTGAGTAAGAGATACTGTTCACGCTGGTCATGGAGGAAGGCGGTGAGGCCTGCATTCTTAGCCAAATGATAAAAATCTTCATGAATCACGGCCTCTTTCAAGAACTCCTCACAAGGCCATTCACATGGCCGAACCTCCGCAGGAGATTATACTTGGGCTTCTTGTTCTCTTCACTTTGCTTATCCTTCGAGCTTCGGCTCGATGAGCCCCTCAAAAATCTCTTCATCCTTTTCTGAAAATTTCTGAAATTTTTAGTAACTTAAAATAAAAGTGAACCAAACTCAACAAAATTGATAGCAACTACTCCTACAAGTGCCTAGAGGCCATATCATGCATTAAAACTACTTTTGACCATATAAATTTGACATGCAAGCTCAAGAACAAGGTCACCTAAGCAGCAAAAATTTGCAATGAATAAAGCACTAGAACAAAAATTAATTGGACCATTGGAGGAGTCACATACCAAAGAACAATCCCCCAAAGCAGTTTTGTGAATGGAGCTTTGAGCAAGAGATCGAAAATGGCAGCAAGATGAGCTAGAACTCAGGTTTGAGCTGGCTAGTGATTTTTTGGGAGGAAGAAGGAGTGTGTGGTGGCTGGAATAAGTGGAGGGGACTCACGTGGGGTCCACGGAGCAGGTGGGCACGCCCTCCACCCTCGTGGGCACGTGGCTGCTCCCCCTGCTGTGTTCTCAGTGCCAGATATTCTCAAATATTCTAGAAAAAATCATATTTAAATTTTAGTGCATTTGGAGAACTTTTATTTTCGGGGTATTTTTATTGCAAGGATAATTCAGAAAACGGACAGAAAATACTATTTTTGCTTTATTTAATATAAATAACAGAAAGTAAAAAGAGGGTATAGAGAGTTGTGTTTTCTAAATTCATCCATCTCATGCTCATCAAAAGGAATCCACTAACAAGGTTTATCAGGTCTTGTTAACAAACTCATTTCGAATAACATGGAACCGGAAAAATTTCGAATAACACTAGGTTACCTCAACGGGGATATGCACATCCCCAACAATAAGAATATCATATTTCTTCTTGACAGTAGGAAGAGGGAATTCAAAACCTCCAATAGTAAATGTTGAAATTTTTCTAATAGAATTGATACTATGGACTTGAGGTTGTTTCCTCGGAAAGTGTATCGTATGCTAATTACCATTAACATGAAAAGTGACATTGCCTTTGGTGCAATCAATAACAGCCCCTACAGTATTCAAAAAGGGTCTTCCAAGAATAATCGACATACTATCGTCCTCGGGAATATCAAGAATAACAAAGTTCGTTAAAATAGTAACATTTGCAACCACAACAGGCACGTCCTCACAAATGCCGACAGGTATAGCAGTTGATTTATCAGCCATTTGCAAAGATATTTCAGTAGGTGTCAACTTATTCAAGTCAATTCTACGATATAAAGAGAGAGGCATAACACTAACACCGGCTCCAAGATCACATAAAGCAGTTTTAACATAGTTTCTTTTAATGGAGCATAGTATAGTTGGTACTCTTGGATCTCCAAGTTTCTTTGGTATTCGACCTTTAAAAGTATAATTAGCAAGCATGGTGGAAATTTCAGCTTTCGGTATCTTTCTTTTATTAGTAACAATTTCCTTCATGTATTTAGCATAAGGGTTCATTTTAAGCATATCAGTCAAACGCATACGCAAAAAGATAGGTCTAATCATTTCAGCAAAGCGCTCAAAATCCTCATCATCCTTTTTCTTGGATGGTTTAGGAGGAAAAGGCAGGGGTTTCTGAACCCATGGTTCTTTTTCTTTACCGTGCTTCCTAGCAACAAAGTCTCTCTTATCATAACGTTGATTCTTTGATTGTGGGTTATCAAGATCAACAACAGGTTCAATCTCTACATCATTATCATTGCTAGGTTGAGCATCAACATGAACATCATCATTAACATTATCACTAGGTTCATGTTCATTACCAGATTGTGTTTCAGCATCAGAAATAGAAATATCATTGGGATTCTCAGGTGTGTCAACAATAGGTTCACTAGAAGCATGCAAAGTCCTATCATTTTTCTTTTTCTTCCTCTTAGAAGGACTAGGTGCATCAACATTAGTTCTCTAAGAATCTTGCTCAATTCTCTTAGGATGGCCTTCAGGATACAAAGGTTCATGAGTCATTTTACCACCTCTAGTCATAACTCTAATAGCATTATCATTTTTCTTATTATTTAATTCATTAAGCAAATCATTATGAGCTTTAAGTACTTGTTCTACTTGAGTGGTAACCATAGAAGCATGTTTACTAATAAGTTTAAGTTCACCTTTAACATTAGCCAAATAATCACCCAAGTGTTCAAGCATATCAGCATTGTGTTTCAATTGTCTACCAACATAAGCATGGAAGTTTTCTTGTTTAACCATAAAGTCATCAAACTCATCCAAGCATGGGCTAGCAAACTTAGTAAATGGGATTTCACATTCATCAAATCTATAGAGAGAATTTACCTTTACTACCTGTGTCGGGTTATCAAGACCATGTATTTCTTCAACAGGCGGCAAATTAAGACCATGTATTTCTTCAATAGGTGGTAAGTTCTTAACATCTTCAATTTTAATACATTTTTCTTTCATAGATTTCTTTGCCTCTTGCATATCTTTAGGACTGGGAAATGGAATACCCCTTTTCTTCGGAGTTGGCTTAGGAGTTGGTTCTGGAAGTGTCCAATTATTTTTATTAGTCAACATATTATTCAATAGCAATTCAGCTTGATCAACAGTTCTTTCCCTAAAAACACAACCAGCACAACTATCCAGGTGGTCTCTCGAAGCATCGGTTAGTCCATTATAAAAGATATAAAGTATTTCATTTTTCTTGAGAGGATGATCAGCCAAAGCATTAAGTAATCGGAGAAGCCTCCCCCAAGCTTGTGGGAGACTCTTTTCTTCAATTTGCACAAAATTATATATTTCCCTTAAAGCATCTTGTTTCTTATGAGCAGGGGAATATTTAGCAGAGAAGTAATAAATCATATCCTGGGGACTACGCACACAACCAGGATCAACAGAATTAAACCATGTTTTAGCATCACCCTTTAATGAGAACGAAAACAACTTAAGGATAAAGTAATAGTGAGTTTTATCATCATGGGTAAATAGGGTGGCTATATCATTTAATTTAGTAAGATGTGCAACAACAGTTTCAGATTCATAGCCATAAAAAGGATCAGATTCAACCAAAGTAATTAACTCAGGATCGACAGAGAAATCATAATCCTTATCAGTAATAAAGATAGGTGAAGTAGCAAAAGCAGGGTCATATCTCATTCTAGCATTCAAAGACTTTTCTTTAAGCTTAGCTAATAATTTCTTAAGATCAGACCTATCATTGCAAGCTAAGAAGTCTCTAGCAGTTTCTTCATCCATAACATAACTCTCAGGAATAACAGCCAATTCATATCTAGGGGGAGAATCTTCATCATCACTTTCATCAATATTATCAGGTTCAATAATTTCATTCTCTCTAGCCCTAGCAAGTTGTTCATCAAGAAATTCACCTAGTGACACAGTATTATCAAGCATAGAAGTAGTTTCATCATAAGTATCATGCAAAGCAGAAGTGGCATCATCAATAACATGCGACCTATCGGAGTCAATAGCATGTGTAGGTGTCGCAAGTTTACTCAGAACAGAAGGTGAATCAAGTGCAGAGCTAGATGGCAATTCCTTACCTCCCCTCGTAGTTGAGGGGAAAATCTTAGTTCTTTAATCTTTCAAGTTCTTCATTGTGATAAGCAGATATAAATCCCAAGTGACTCAAAGAATAGAGCTATGGTCCCCAGCAATGGCGCCAGAAAATAGTCTTGATAACCCACAAGTATAGGGGATCGCAACAGTTTTTGAGGGTAGAGTATTCAAACCAAATTTATTGATTTGACACAAGGGGAGCCAAAGATATTAGCAGCTGAGTTATCAATTCAACCACACCTGGAAACTTAATATCTATAGCAAAGTGTTTAGTAGCAAAGTAATATGATAGTAGTGGTAACGGTAGCAAAAGTAATATTTTGGGGTTTTATATTGATTGTAACAATAGCAATGGAAAAGTAAATAAGCGAAGAACAATATATGAAAAGCTCGTAGGTGATGGAGAATTATGTCGGATGTGATCGATCATGCAACAGTTATAACATGGGTGACACAGAACTAGCTCCAGTTCATCAATGTAATGTAGGCATGTATTCCGAATATAGTCATACGTGCTTATGGAAAAGAACTTGCATGACATCTTTTGTCCTACCCTCCCGTGGCAGCGAGGTCCTATTGGAAACTAAGGGATATTAAGGCCTCCTGTTAATAGAGTATCGGACCAAAGCATTAACACATAGTAAATACATGAACTCCTCAAACTACGATCGTCACCGGTAATGGTCCCGATTATTGTCACTTTGGGGTTAACGGATCATAACACATAATAGGTGACTATAGACTTGCAAGATAGGATCAAGAACTCACATATATTCATGAAAACATAATAGGTTCGAATCTGAAATCATAGCACTCGGGCCCTAGTGACAAGCATTAAGCATAGCAAAGTCATAGCAACATCAATCTCAGAACATAGTGGATACTAGGGACCAAACCCTAACAAAACTAACTCGATTACATGATAAATCTCATCCAACCCATCACCGTCCAGCAAGCCTACGATGGAATTACTCACGCACGGATGTGAGCATCATGAAATTAGTGATGGAGGAAGGTTGATGATAACGATGGCGACGGATTCCCCTCTCCAGAACCCCGAACGGACTCCAGATCAACCCTCTCGAGAGAATTTAGGGCTTGGCGGCGGCTCCGTATCGTAAAACGTGATGAATCCTTCTCTCTGATTTTTTTTCTCCCCGAACACGAATGTGTGGAGTTGGAGTTGAGGTCTGTGGAGCGTCAGGGGGCCCACGAGGCAAGGGGGCACGCCTAGGGGGGTAGGCGCACCCCCCACCCTCATGGATAGGGTTTGGGCCCCCTGACGTGGATTCTTCTTCCAGTATTTTTTATATATTCCAGAAATAATCTCCGTTGATTTTCAGGTCATTCCGAGAACTTTTATTTCTGCACAAAAATAACACCATGGCAATTCTGCTGAAAACAGCGTCAGTCCGGGTTAGTTCCATTCAAATCATGCAAGTTAGAGTCCAAAACAAGGGAAAAAGTGTTTGGAAAAGTAGATACGACGGAGACCTATCACATGTCATCTTACATAATGTGTTACTCTATTCTAATGAACTTAATACTCTAGATGCATGCTGGATAGCGGTCGATGTGTGGAGTAATAGTAGTAGATGCAGGCAGGAGTTGGTCTACTTGTCACGGACGTAATGCCTATATACATGATCATGCCTAGATATTCTCATAATTATTCGCTCTTCTATCAATTGCTCAATAGTAATTTGTTCACCCACCGTAATACTTATGATATCTTGAGAGAAGCCACTAGTGAAACCTATGGCCCCCGGATCTATTCTCCATCATATAAGTTTCCAATCTATTTTATTTTGCAATCTTTACTTTCAATCTATATCATAAAAACACCAAAAATATTTATCTTATTATTATTATCTCTATCAGATCTCACTCTCATAAGTGACCGTGAAGGGCTTGACAACCCCTTTATCGCATTGGTTGTGAGGTTCTTATTTGTTTGTGTAGGTACAAGGGACTTGCGTGTGGCCTCCTACTGGATTCATACCTTGGTTCTCAAAAACTAAGGGAAATACTTACGCTACTTTGCTGCATCACCCTTTCCTCTTCAAGGGAAAACCAACGCAATGCTCAAGAGGTAGCAACGCACACGCAAGATCATGGTGATGCATAGCAATGAGAGGGAAGAGTATCGTCCATGTACCCTCATAGACCGTAAGCAGAAGTGTTATGACAACGCGGTTGATGTAGTCATACGTATTCACGATCGACCGATCCCTAGTACCGAACGTACGACACCTCCGCGATCTGCACATGTTTAGCTCGATGACGTCCCACGACCTCACGATCTAGTAGAGCTTCGAGGGAGAGTTTCTCGGCACGACGGTGTGATGACGGTGATGATGATGCTACCAGAACAGGGCTTCGCCTAAGCACCGCTACGATATAACCGAGGTGGGTTATGGTGGAGGGGCACCGCACACGGCTAAAAGATCAACTGATCAACTTGTGTGTACATGGGGTGCCCCCTCCCCCGTATATAAAGGAGTGGAGGAGGGGGAGGCCCGGCCTTCTCTATGGCGCGCCCTAGGGGAGTCCTACTCCCTCCGAGAGTAGGATTCCCCCCTTTCATAGTAGAAGTAGGAGCCCTTCCAAGTAGGAGTAGGAGAGGAAGGAAGAAGAAGAGAGGGAGGAAGGAAAGGGGGGCCGGCCCCCCTCCCAATTCGGATCGGGCTTGGGGGGCGCGCCTCCCACTTTTCCCTTCCCTCTCCTCTATTCCACTAAGGCCCAATAAGGCCCATATACTTCCCGGGGGGTTCCGGTAACCTCCGGTACTCCGAAAAAATATCCGAACCACTCGGAACCATTCCGATGTACAAATATAGGCTTCAAATATATCGATCTTTATGTCTCGACCATTTCGAGACTCCTCGTCATGTCCATGATCAAATCCGGGACTCCGAACTACCTTCGGTACACCAAAACACATAAACTCGTAATACCGATCGTCACCGAATGTTAAGCGTGCGGACCCTACGGGTTCGAGAACTATGTAGACATGACCGGGACTCATCTCCAGTCAATAACCAATAGCGGAACCTGGATGCTCATATTGGTTCCTACATATTCTATGAAGATTTTTATCGGTCAAACCGCATAACGGTATATGTTGTTCCCTTTGTCATCGGTATGTTACTTGCCCGAGATTCGATCGTCGGTGTCTCAATACCTAGTTCAATCTCATTACGGGCAAGTCTCTTTACTCATTCTGTAATTCTACATCCCGTAACTAACTCATTAGTCACATTGATTGCAAGGCTTATAGTGATGTGCATTACCGAGAGGGCCCAGAGATACCTCTCCGACAATCGGAGTGACAAATCCTAATCTCGATCCATGCCAACTCAACAAACACCATCGGAGACACCTGTAGAGCACCTTTATAATCACCCAGTTACGTTGTGACGTTTGGTAGAACAGAAAGTGTTCCTCCGATATTCGGGAGTTGCATGATCTCATAGTCATAGGAACATGTATAGTTATGGAGAAAGCAAAAGCAACAAACTAGACGATCATTGTGCTAAGCTAGCGGATGGGTCAAGTCAATCACATCATTCTCTAATGATGTGATCCCGTTAATCAAATGACAACTCATGTCTATGGTTAGGAAACATAACCATCATTGATTCAACGAGCTAGTCAAGTAGCAAACTAGTGACACTCTGCTTGTCTATGTATTCACACATGTACTAAGTTTCCAGTTAATACAATTCTAGCATGAATAATAAACATTTATCATGATATAAGAAAATATAAATAACAACTTTATTATTGCCTCTAGGGCATATTTCCTTCACATCGTAGCTGGGCTGGGACAGAGCGTGGGGATCGTCGCGGATCGCAAGCTGTCCATGTGCTTGTAATGCGGGCCATCCAATGCCTCTCAGGGACAGGGTGGTGGGATCGCCACGGATCGTGTTTTGTCCTCAGGCTTGGAGATCAGGACAACCAATGAGGAGACCACAGCTTCGGCTGCCGCTGCGGGCCCAGTGGATGGCGATGCAAGACAGCTCATGGGGGGTCAGACCGTTGTGGAGACTGGTCAAGCTCAGAATATTGGCCCAGTTGGCGATGCGCGATGCGCTCGGGATCTTTATCCCCGGACCAGGATACGGCCCCGGGATGGGACCCGGTGGATGAGTTGCTGCCCCCTACTTCCATGCATGCGGAGGAGAGCACGGGGGTCCCAGCTGGAGAGAGCGCCAAGGTGCAAGATGGGACTGGCGGACTGGAGACAGACTGCATGATTGGGCCGTCCACTGTGAGCGGTACTGTTTGCATGGATGTTGACGTTCACATGCATGTCCCCAATGTTCCCAACGATGTTTCTCTGCCACCCAAGGAGTAGATTGCGGTAGATAATATCAAGGCGTTCTGTGCGGGCCTAATGAAAAAACTTGCACCACCGCTCCTCAAGGAGATTGAAGCTGTGCATGGGAAGGGCCCTGGGCTGGAGTACACACCTCGTCGTACCACTCGATCCGCGACCGTGAATGCACCAAGGAATTCTAAAGCGACGGTGGCTGAGATGGTTCTTCTAAAAGCACTTGGCATCTCGCCGGAGGGATTGGCTGTTACTGATGAGACCCTTGGACAGCTCCGGCAGATGTTTGACTCACCTTTACAGGAACCACAGCTGCGTGCAATTGCCTCTATTTTCGGCAAAGCCATACCTTTTGACCTTGGCCAGGAGGTTGCCCCGAAGGTGACATTGCTTGCCTAGTTGGATAGCACTGGTGTGTAGCATTGACATCATGTCGTCGATCAAACTGGAGTTGGTGTGCTAGAATGTGCGCGGCTTGAACAGCCCAGCGAAGAAGAAGGCGTTGCCTGAATTTGCGGACTCGACGCACCCGGCTATTTTTTGTATTCAGGAAACTAAGCTAGCTTGTATTGATAATTTTACGGTTATACAATGCCTCGGCCCGTCGTACGATGGTTTTTACTACTTGCCGGCTTTGGATACGAGGGGTGGGATTCTTTTAGCTTCGAACTCGGTGTTGGTGAGCATTACAAACTGTGTCCAAGACACGCACTGTGTAACAGGGTACGTGACCCCCGTCGACGGTACACCCTGGTGGCTCACTACGGTGTATGGACCTCAAGAGGATCAAGATAAGATGTTGTTCCTTGAGGAGCTCACAGCAAGGAGAGAGCTGTGCCCGGGTGCATGGATGGTGATCGGGGACTTTAACATGATACTCCAAGCCTCAGACAAAAACAACTCGCACCTGGACAGGAGGATGATGTGTAAATTCCAACAATTTGTGGATGGCAATGGGCTTAAGGAGCTGTACATGCATGGACGTGCATTTACATGGAGCAATGAAAGGGAGGTTCCCACCCTCACAAAAATAGATAAGGCGCTAGTTTCGGTGGATTGGGAAATTGACTACCCGGACTGCCTGCTCCAAGCTATGTCAACTTCGGCCTCGGATCACTGCCTGTTGCATCTTGCTTTGAATGAGAACACACACCCGCAACGACGCTTCAGATTTGAGGTGTTCTGGACTAGGCTGGATGGTTTTGAAGATGCGGTCAAGGAGGCTTGGGTGTGTGACCCTAATATCCATGATCCTTTCAAACATCTTGACGCACTACTTAGGAACATTGCTTGGTATTTAACAGCATGGGGACAAAATAAGATTGGCAACGTCAAGCTGTAGATCGCAATGGCCAACTGGATAATCTTCCAGCTTGATGTGGCGCAGGAACGGTGCTTGCTCACGGCTGGGGAGATATGGCTGCATCGAACGCTAAAGCTCGTCGTGCTCGGCCTTGCCTCCCTCGAACGTACTATTGCAAGGCAAAGGTCATGCATCCGATGGATACAGGAAGGAGACGCCAGTACCAAGCTGTTCCACCTCATGGCCAATGGCAGGAAGACGAAAAATTTTATACCGGCGATCATGCATGATGGAAACTTGATCACGGATCAGCACGGCAAGGAGGAAATATTTTTCCAAACTTATAAAGACTTGCTAGGCACGGCAAGAGGGCGCAAGAACACCCTTGACTTGGATTTCCTTGAGATCCAGCCTATTGACTTACTGGATCAGGACGTGTATTTCACGGAGGAGGAGGTATGGGCCACGATCAAGGATATGCCAGCGGATCGCGCGCCAGGCCCGGGCGGTTTTATCGGGCTCTTCTTCCAGAAGGCTTGGAGTATTATCAAAGGAGACTTGCTTGCCGCTATCCACCATCTCTTTCTCGGTAATGGCCGCGGTTTTGGAAGACTAAATCAAGCCTTGATCACACTTATCCCCAAGAAGGCTGGCGTGTGTCATGTGGGTGATTTCTGCCCAATTAGTCTGGTTCATAGCTTGCCCAAGATCGGCTCCAAGCTACTCGCAAATCGATTGCGGCCACGCATGAATGAGCTCGCCCACGCCAACCAATCGGCATTCATCAAGGGGAGGAATCTACAGTGCTCGTAAGACAGGTGGCTCGATCCCTCCATCGCCGGAGAGCGAAAGGAGTCATGCTCAAGTTGGATATCTCGTGAGCATTTGACACTTTATCTTGGCCATTCTTATTTGAGGTTCTTCGTGCCAAGGGGTTTTCGGACACTTGGATGTCCTGGATTGCGATCTTGCTTTCTACGGCCAGCTCCCATGTGGTGGTTAATGGACATGCGGGGCAAAAATTCTCTCATGCTCAAGGGCTTCGGTAGGGAGACCCGGTCTCATCGTTGCTGTTTTTTATTGCCATGGATGTCCTCACATCCCTAATCACGAGAGCCCAGGAGTGTGGAGTTTTGAGCAAAATGTCGGGTTGCACCCCCATGCAACAGCTTTCCATCTATGCGGACGATGTCATCTTATTTGTAAGGCCAATCATACCGAATCTCGAATTTGTCAAGGAGGCGCTACACATATTCGGGATTGCATCGGGACTAAACATTAACTACACTAAGTCCATGGCCATCATGATCAGAGACGAGGATGGCGACGAGGAGCTGGTCTAGGGTGCAATGCCCTGGAGCATGGAGTCCTTTCCCTGCAAGTACATGGGGCTGCAACTCTCCATATGGCAATTGACGCGCTCAGAGTGGCAACTGATAGTGGACAATGTGCTCAACTTTATGCCAGGCTGGTAGAAGGGGCTGATCACTAGAGCATGGCGCTTGGTGCTGGTGCATGATGTGGTTATGGCGTGCCCCACTCACCATCTTATCATTGCAGATGCCCCCAAATGGGCAATCGATCAAGTCAACAAACGGTGCAGAGCATTCTTCTGGGAAGGATTTGAGGCGATTCACGGAGGAAAGTGCCTAGTGGCTTGGCAAAGAGTATGCAGGCCTAAGGACCTCGGTGGCCTAGGGCTTCTTGACTTAAACCGTCAAGGCCTGGCATTAAGATTGCGCTGGGAGTGGCTCAGACATGCTGACTCTAGCCGACCATGGCATGGGCTCCCGATGGCGAATGATCCACAAGTTCAGGTGGCCTTTGACAGCTTGGTTCATTGGAAACTTGGGGATGGCAACAAGGTGCTATTTTGGAAAGATAGATGGATGGAAGGTGGGACAGCGAAGGAGATTGCTCTGAGCATCTGGGGCAAGGTTCGCACGCAGACAGTGAACAAGCGAACAGTGCATGATGGACTCGTTAACCACCGTTGGATCGCGGACATCTCAGGAGAGCTTTCCATCGAGGATCTAGTTCAGTTAATTAAGCTCTGGGAGTTGACATTACCACGCACCTCGATCCTACTGTGCGGGATGAGGCCATATGACCCTGGAACTCCAAGCAAGTCTACACCTCGGCTTCCGCTTACCAAATGCTTTTCAAAGGTGCGATCTGTGTGGCTTATGCGCGGTGGATTTGGAAATGCTGGGCACCCCTCACCTGCAAGATCTTCATGTGGCTCGCATTACAACATAGAATATGGACATCCGATCGGAGACTTCGGCATGGGTTACAGGACAACCCCTCACCTTGCTACCTATGTGACCAGGAGGAAGACAACGTGGATCATCTACTCGTCCAGTGTGTATATTCACGTCAAGTATGACACTTGATCTTGTCCAGCGTGAGGGATGCGCCTGCCTTAGCGTCGGTGGCGAACGACAATTTGGAATCTTGGTGGGGAAGCACCCGAAAACAGCTTGGCAAGGAGAACCGAAAAGCTTTCGACAGCTTGGTGATTCTGGTGTGTTGGCACTTATGGAAGCAAAGGAATGATTGTGTTTTCCGCTCGACGTCTCCACCAACGTCGACCGCCGATCCTGTAGTTAGGATTCTTGATGAGCTACGCATGTGGGCGATAGCGGGAGGGAGTGGAGTTGAAACCATTTTCTGAGGAGTTGACATAGTGCGTGGAGTTGGAGTTTGTCGTGGCCTCGGTCGACTTGTGACTGTTGGCTACGCATGTAACACTCTTGTACATTGTTTTTCTCTCTTCTATAAAGCTAAGGTGCACAATTTGCGTACTCTCGAAAAAAAAGAACTTGTCATAATTTTGGCATCCAAACTCCGTTTTAGACCATCTTCATATCTATTTTGATCTTCTCAAAGAGAGCCATCTTATGATGACTTCTAATCATAAGTTTGAATTAATCTTGACATAGCTTTAAGCAACTTTTATGATTGTGTCACTTTTGAGCGTCAAACACGCTGCTATACAGAGGACGCTCTACGGCCGATTTTTGCACGATCCTGCTAATCAAACTGTGCATGCGTGGGACCGAGTGGTGGCCGGCCGCTGGATCGAGCGTCCTGCAATGTTCGGTTACCGGTAATGCTAGAGCTACATGCTATTTTTACATGGTTTATCGTATAGGCTGATGTGGAGCGAACTAATTGGCTTAGGATTAGCAGCCGGGCCCCACCCCTGAAATCAGAGGGGAGAGAGCGAATTAGCAAGAGGGGGTCCGTACCTGAAGCGTAAAGACCTGTACGTCTAGGATTATTGGTTCGGCTACTGAGTATCGGCTGCTCAGTAGTTCCGTAAATAAAATTCAGTCTTCGTCGAAAAACATTGAACACGCATGAATGGGTGGAGCCATGTGACAACTTGCAAGCGAACACTATTGGCTAGGGCATAGGTAGATCTGAGGATTTTGTTTCTTTCGTCAAGCACAGGGAGGGAGACCTCGACATGGCATCTTGTGTGCCATGACGTGGTGACATGACGCAGTCCTAGAAAATTAGTTGCGCCTCTTACCATTGAGAAAAATCACGTGATTTTTTTTTCGTTGGTTAGATTTCTTCTTACGTTATGAGATGATGACTAGACGAATTCATTTTACCTGCCGAATTATGTCGTCTTCTGCTTCCGAGCCGTCTAATCCAAGACAACATCATGACGCGTGATCAGTTGTCTGCCCATTTTTGGGGCCTCCGGCAATTACATTTCCTATATTGTTTCTAGCATCGCCAGAATTAATTTTATTTTCTTTGGCTAGCAATCGCCAGAGATGAACTTATTTTATTCAGTTTTGCTAAATCACATCTACATGTGTCCTAAGTATTACACATCTAAGTCATATATCCTTAATTTTACACGAAGATTTGTGCAAACATTTTCTTTTCTCTTTTTTCTTTTTCTTCCTAATTTGATTAAGCCACTTAGATGTACAAGAAGTTTCTGAACAAATATGCCCAATTAAATTTGTCTATAAAATATCCATTTAATTTAGTCTCGATACTAGCTAACTTGAATATAGACAGATAGTGTCTCTACACTTTTCTTCTTCTTTTATCTTCAAAAGGAGGTTAAGCCCCCGACCTCTGCATCATTGCCATGTGCACTGTCAAGTTTATTAACTATTGATCAGAGTATACAACAAAGGTAATCACGACTGAATATTGCAAGATATGAAATAAACACCTATTATTACAACTTCTTCCGCAGCAACGCGTTTCATAAGGAATAAATACCCTCGCGTTGTCATTACCACATCCAACTGAAGACTGCCAAGACAAGTATTTCTTCGTGGTTACTGAGACCAATCACCGAAGATCAGCACGTTAGCAAGTAGGGTAATGATGCAAGTTTGTCGCCGTTGAGCCCAACCAATCAAGGCCAAAACAAGAGTTTCCAGCTCTCACATGAACCTCGGTGTTCCAAACATCATGTTGAAAGCCGATCTTTCGGTAGTCATGCCAGCCTTGTACTCCACATCAGGTCGAAATGACGCTAGAGGAAAAGTGGGACATCTTCCTACCACACCACCTTCCTCCTCCAAATTCAGCAGACGACACTCTAGAATCTGCCATCCTCCATGCACCCCCCCCCCGGTCCCCTCGGCCTTGGCGGCGACACCCAGCGCGAGCACACGTGAACCATAACTACTAAAGTGAATCATGGGGGAGGAGCAGAAGGAGGAGGGGGAGGTCTCGGTCTGGAGAAAATCACCGATCCATAAAAAATAGGTCAGGGGTTTTCTTTTCCTTCGCTACCCTAAATAAAGTATTCCCTCTCCGCATCAATTTATTTGGATTAGAGGGAGTAAGAGCATTTCTAATCGATCCCCTATATCAACATAGTGGAGTAAATTTGGCCTTTTACTCTACTAAGTTTGACCTAGTCGGCCCCTATACGACTTAGTGGAGTAAAAAAATTACTCCATCACTACGCGGCCGAGTAAAATCGACGCCTCTTCTCCCCACCTCCTCTTCTCCCCCCACACCTTCGTCGGCACGCCCCGCCCTCCCCCGCCCCCTCCAATGGCCGGACGTGGTGGCTGCCGGTCCCCGCCGCCGATCCACAGCGCGGATTCGCGCCGCCACCCGCGCGGGTCGTCCTCCACGGGCTCTTCATCGAGCCGCTGTCGGTCGCCCGATCCGCCCGTTGTTGCGCCCCTACGCTGATTCGAGGACTTCCCCATCCTCCCTTGGGCCTGGTCGCCGACAGGTCCTACCTCATGGTTCGGTAGCAGCAGTGGGGGACGTGGGTCGCCAAGATTACGGATAGGGAGACCCACACCCGCCGGTGGCTAGGTAGCTTCCACACGGCCGAGATCGCGGTCATGGAGTACGATCGCTACCAGGTCCGCTACCACGGCGTGGCGGCTCAACTCAATTTCCCCCCAGGCACACGTCTGATCCATCTCGTCCCGCCGGAGCCGGGGGTGGTGAGCTCGGCTAATGCACGGGAGGACCGCGAGGCGAGGGAGCACCTCGAGGCCGAGGCCATCGACGAGGCCTACATGGAAGAGCTCTGAAGGCAGCACCTGGAGCTCGTGGAGGCGGAGCGGATGATCTTTGCCGGCGCGGAGGGTGGCGAGGTTATTGTGATCTCCTCCGACGGGGTAGAAGGCGGCGAGGAAGGCGGCGAGAATGAGGAGATCGACATTGAAGAGTGGAGGAGTGTGTTCCCCGACAACCCAGACGACGGCACCGGCCCGGACCCGGCTCGCGGCACACCGTACCTGACGAGGAAGGATTGGCTCGACCTCGCCTTCGACCGAAAGTAGTTTAGTTGGTTAGTTTAGTTTAAATTTATGTTTTATATTTGGTTGTGCAAAACTATCTATGTTTATGTTTTGAATGCATACTACTTTTGGTTCATATTGCTTTGAATTTGATCAAATTGAAGTTTACTCTGTTAAGCTTTAGGGGATCGACTAGAAAATGCCAAAAATTAGTGAAGTATATATATTCCACTAAGGGTTTTACACCGTTAACTTTTAGGGGATCAGCTAAAGATGGCCTAACAACTAAAACGGAAATGACAGGGATTTTGATTCCCAGCAAATGCAGTCAAAGAAGATTGGGGCATAAGCACCCAATCACCCAAACAAAATCATGCATCTACTAACCCAGACGACAAGTCTACAAACATCTAACAAATC
>NC_041388.1:163937673-163948033 GCF_002162155.2 Triticum dicoccoides
GACATGCATGGGGTGGCAATTAGATGGACAGTGACAGGGCTGACACCATGTGTGTTGAACTAATCATGCATGCAGCTCTTGGATCTTCAGGCCCTGACTTGTCAAAATCCTTGGAATGGAAGTGAACAGTTTGCTTGCATTGCAGGCCTCTCCCTCCCACATATCCTGAGGGTGAGGGGGACCGGGACCAACACATGTATGTTATTGTTACCAACAACTCCCACATAACTCGCTATCCAATCACACTGCCCAATCTTGAGCAGCATATGAGCCAACACAAGATCCACACTTGAATTCTGAATCTGGTCAGGATTCATTGCTGGATCTGTAGGAAAAAAGATCCTGCCTTCAGGTAAATAGTAAATCTTCGCTTGCCCCTTGGGCCTTGGCCGTAAGAAAGTACTCCTTATTACAGTAATGAAAGATTATATATGCTGCTCAAGATGGGCCTTGTACTGCTTATTACAGTATTTCCTTCTGTTGTGGCAATCAGTTGGGCACCTTTTTATACTCTTTTCTTTTCATGTGATGCTAAGGCATATGTTCTGACTTTGGATGACAGTAATGAAAGATTATATATCTACTATGAGCTGTGACAAGTGGCGATGATAATCTTAATCCAGTGCACATGCGAGTACTCCTATATGAGATCTAAAACATGGCATGCCTAGCTGTCTGTTCAGTGAACCTTATGATGCAGTGATCCACAAAAAACATTCTAATAATCCAACAAAAGCTCCACAACCCCACTGAGAACACAAACAATCGAATAAACTCGGGACTAAAGAAACCCACACTTGTCGTAACATGAACAAGATCCGCCGTGCCATAAACATAACGATTCGTGCAATTCGACAACGGAAATCTTGCACGATGTAGCATGGGAGGGGGCCGCGCGTCTGATTATTGGCGCGGGAGATGAGAATATTAATAGCTGGGGCTTGTTATCTTGGTCCTATCCTTTTCTTGGCACTACCTACATAGGAGCATCTTTGGCTCCTTTATCATGCATGAACTCCATTGGCCTAAGTGGCTTGGGTTTGTTTGGCACGGCCACAAGGCCCCACCATGACAGTAGAACTAATGACAGGAGAGAATCTTAAATCCCCTCCCTCCCCTCCCTGCCTCGCCAGATTTGATACATGCCAACCTGTTGCTTCTTAACAGAACCAAAAAGGTTTGGACCTTGGCCTAGAAGTAGCTAGCAAGAGAGATCTTCTTGGGGGAGAAAGAGGGAGAGTGCCTTACCTTGTTCAGAAGAGAAGAATTCAGAAACAGGACTCCTTGCCAGAGGTGAGCACAAGTCTCTTGATACTTCCTTCCTCTTTCTTACCTTGTTCATCTCCGATGATTCTTGTCTTGAAAGGGCTGCAATTCAGCTAGCTTTCATGGGACATGGTAATAATATCTTCAAAGTCTGCGTACCTCAGTCCTTTGATCGGTTCTTCAGTCTTTTTGTTCTTCATTTTCTGTAATTCTGCGTCCAAAGGAAGGTACCGATGCTCAGCCTTGAGAAAGTGCAATGGCATGTTCCTATTTGCCAGGAAACTGTAGCTGGTCATCCTCCTGTAGTTTTAGGGCGCTCTGATCTTTTCGGAGCTTCCATCTCTGTTGAAACTGTTTAGTTGTTTCTCTCGGGAAGCATAATGGCATGCAAGCATATAGAGCAAGGATTTTCTACTCCCCCCGTCCCATAATATAAGAATGTTTTTGACAGTAGGGAGTATAATTCTATCTCAAAGAATCAAACGATACTACACTTAAAGGGTGTAAATTCGCTAGGTTTCAATTTGGGCAGGAATGGGTAAGAGAATTTCTGTTGATGTTCAATCGCTCTGTTACACTGAAATGAAAGGCTGATAGAGTTCAGGTTACTGGTACAGATAGGAAAACCTAAATATTTTTGTAAATCCAGTATATTAGGAGCCAAAATTAGAATTGTGCAGGCATACGAACTTTAAGATCATCAGACCTAAAAGTGCTTCTTGCCATTGCCTCCACGAACTCACGATCTTAGCTGTCCTAATTGTCTGACCGACGTGCATAGTTTCTGTTACCTTCATATAATCTTCGATAGTATCATGATATATGCCTTTTGCCCTAAAACTCTCAGCTAATTCACAAGGAAAATACCAAACTTTTATACAACATTTCTCAACAGAAAAAACAACCTGGTCTGCCCCATGCTATTTCCCAGTTACAAACCAGTGCACATGCTCAGGGATAAACTGACTAATGTGTTAGGTCACATCACACACCACCATAGCATTTATTTATGCTTGCATAGGATACTCATTTACACAACTATACAACTTATTAATTGGCAAAATGGCAAAGCAAGCTGGATAGTCCTATGTGGAGAATAATAGAACTTGTACAGAGCTATAGAGAAGCAAGCACAATCATTCAGAAGCTGCACATGAGGGTGTCGCCATCTCAACGTAGGAGATAATTCACGACAAGCAGACACGCAACCAGCACATAAACAAAGCTCCAATAATTGAATGCATATGCAGCATATTGCTATTGTTGGGAGAAAACTTTTGGTACTCATTTGTAAGCCTCTGATGAAACAGGTGAGGCTGATACTTCGTGTGGATCGGTGAGAGATGGAGAAGAAACATATGAAGATGGCCATCCTGAGGCAAGAGCAGACATTCAGACAACAGGTAAACCAATGTCTGGTTAGAAGTAGTGTCATCTTCCTATCTATATTGGTGGAAGTATTCAACGAGGAATGTGTCTTTTGTTGAACCAGGTTCATGAGTTGCATCGCGTATACGAGGTTCAGAAGCGGCTGATGAAGGAGATGCAGGCTGTTAAGAGGAGCCCAGCTCAGGCAAGAGAGGATACTCAACCAGAACCAATGCTGGATACAGATCGCTCGCGCGCTCCTTTTATCGAGGACTTCAACCTGGAGCTGACACTAGCAACTGGGGGTGATACGCGGAAGCAAGAGATGACATCCAACTCTGAGTCTGGACCAACGGTGACATCGTCGACTTCTGCTGAATCAGAGTCGGGGCAGCGATTCCCTGAGTCCAATGTAGACCTGAGGTTTCAACATGAGAGCAAGAGGCATGATGATCAGCTCACGCAGTCTCCCTGGCTCTATCAATGTTTAAGTCTCAAGATGGCTTGATGGCTTAGCTACGGGTGGCTTACAGAAGCATATGCATTATTATATGTACATCAAAAAACTAATTCGTTGCAATCAGGAGAATGCGATCAATAGGAAGTCATCATTCACATCTAAAAAAATACAACAAAAACATTTCAAAGAACACCAACGTCAAGAAAAAGTGAACGAACTGTGTAATCACCTTCTTTCTGCGTACAAGGGAGGGAGATGTACATAAGTATCCGCTAACAAATGTTGCATTGTATGTAGAGATCTTCAAGCGTAAACCTTGCCTTGTCCACTTTATCTTAGGGACAAGAACAATTTTACCTAACATCTGCATAACTGGGCACAGACAATTTGGTAAAAACTGCTTGTTTTGCAATATGACAAACTTCAGAAAGATGGGAGAATGCCTAGTGTCATTCTACCATCCATACAGAAATGCCTAGCCAAAACTGTACGCAAACTAGAAAAGCCTGTCGGATACTACTCTACTGAAAACGAAATATGCCTAGCAAGCAGTTTGTCTCTGTTTTGGTCGTTGAATATTCAAAGCTTCAATGAGCTAGTTGGTGGTAATGACGGCCCCGTCATAGTTCCAAGTAATGCCCATGAAGACTTCCTTTCAGAAATAACTGGCAGAAACTCAGTCATTTGTTATGACTAAGAGCTCGTGATCACCTCCACGCCTGGTTTCTTTAAGCCGGCCATGTATGTTAGGTAGATGGTCCAAAGAAACGCAAAGGAATTGCTTACTAGCGGCTGAAAAATAATCCTCAGTTCAGATTGCTGCCAAACAAAGTTTGAAGCTCAAATAGATAGAATATATCAGGGACTTAACATTACCTGCAAATGAACAGGGATAAACTTGAAAGTGATGAAGTCACAAAGAGGCCAATAAATGAGGCCACTTTTGATGGTCGGAATTATATCCCGCTTTAATCTTGCAATGATCTCTGGGATTGTCTCACCTGGGAATTATATCGATCAAGCAATTAGAGGACTCATGAGTGTCATTGCCAGAATGTACGCAAAAGAGAATTTTTTGTTTAAAGTTGGCAGGGAAGGTAAACTTCATGTACGATTATCTGAACATAGCTTCTCACATCATGGTCACAGTGTGCATAAATGTTTACTAGTCCCTCTGTAGTGATCTAAAAGCTCTTATATTTCTTTACGGAGCATGCAAACCTTATCATGAAATTGGTGGTATTGTGGTCCGTGACCCATAGGTCATGAACTTTATCATGGATCACTTCAAACCGTTATACCCTCTGTCCGGGAATACTTGTCGGAGAAATGGATGTATCTAGACGTATTTTAGTTCTAGATACATCCATTTTTATCCATTTCTCCGGCATGTATTTCCAGACAGAGGGAGTAATATTTAAAGCAAGCTAGTTAGTAAGGACATTTTTACCAGATATATAGAAGGATCTTAGAAACCAGTCAAAGCGTAAATTTATGATCATTGTGTGTGTGTGTGTGTGTGTGTGTGTAGTTGGGATGCCAGCACAAATTAGAAATACTGCACCTCAACATATAAACATCAGACTGTTAGTGAAGGAAGAATTTACCAAGCGAAACAATCACCAGCCTTTGGGTTTTTACGTGTTTCTTATGTTGTCCGTCGGTCATACTAAGTTTGCATGGATAAAGACCAAAATAATAGATAGGCATGACTGCAAGGACAGACTGCAGTCTAGTAGCATGACTACACTTAGTTGACGCAGCTGGAAGGCACAGAACAATAAATTCTGGCATTATTATTTTATGAAACATAAACAAGGAGCATTAAAATTGAGTGGACTATCTTGTATATTATCTTTTTGTATCGAAATATCCATTGACAAATTTATCTCCAACTAGCATCTTTTTTTAGTAGTGGCCAACACTCTAGCCAGATTGATTTCATCCTCTCGAGAAGAGAGGATAGACGTGTGTGCCTAGATTGTAAGGTGATACCTGGAGAGAGTGTTGTACCCCAGCATAAGCTGATGGTTGCTGACTTCCGCTTTCGGTTTCGTGTCCAGCGGGATAAGCGTGCCAAAGTCGCTAGAACGAAGTGGTGGAAGTTCAAGGGGAAGGTAGCTCAGGCGTTCAAGGAGAGGGTCATTAAGGAGGGCCCTTGGGAGGAAGGAGGGGATGCGAACAATGTGTGGATGAAGATGGCGACTTGCATTCGTAAGGTGGCCTTGGAGGAGTTTGGAGTGTCCAGGGGAAGGAGGAGCGAAGATAAGGATACCTGGTGGTGGAATGATGATGTCCAGAAGGCGATTAAAGAGAAGAAAGATTGCTTCAGACGCCTATACCTGGATAGGAGTGCAGACAACATAGAGAAGTACAAGATGGCGAAGAAGGCTGCAAAGTGAGCTGTTGGTGAAGCAAGGGGTCGGGCATATGAGGACCTCTACCGACGGTTAGGCACGAAGGAAGGCGAAAGGGACATCTATAAGATGGCCAAGATCCGAGAGAGGAAGACGAGGGATATTGGCCAAGTCAAATGCATCAAGGACGGAGCAGGCCAACTCTTGGTGAAGGACGAGGAGATTAAGCATAGATGGCGGGAGTACTTCGACAAGCTGTTCAATGGGGAGAATGAGAGTTCTACCATTGAACTGGACGAGTCCTTTGATGAGACCAGCATGCGTTTTGTGCAGCGAATCCAGGAGTCTGAGGTCAAGGAGGCTTTAACAAGGATGAAAGGAGGCAAGGCGATGGGCCCTGATTGTATCCCCATTGAGGTGTGGAAAGGTCTCGGGGACATAGCGATAGTATGGCTAACCAAGCTTTTCAACCTCATTTTTCGGGCAAACAAGATGCCAGAAGAATGGAGGAGTATATTAGTACCAATCTTCAAGAACAAGGGAGATGTTCAGAGTTGTACTAATTACTGTGGAATTAAGCTGATGAGCCATACAATGAAGCTATGGGAGAGAGTCATTGAGCACCGCTTAAGAAGAATGACAAGCGTGACCAAAAATCAGTTTGGTTTCATGCCTAGGAGGTCGACCATGGAAGCCATTTTCTTGGTACGACAACTTATGGAGAGATATAGGGAGCAAAAGAAGGACTTGCATATGGTGTTCATTGACTTGGAGAAGGCCTATGATAAGATACCGCGGAATGTCATGTGTTGGGCCTTGGAGAAACACAAAGTCCCAGCAAAGTACATTACCCTCATCAAGGACATGTACGATAATGTTGTGACAAGTGTTCGAACAAGTGATGTCGACACTGATGACTTCCCGATTAAGATAGGACTGCATCAGGGGTCAGCTTTGAGCCCTTATCTTTTTGCATTGATGATGGATGAGGTCACAAGGGATATACAAGGAGATATCCCATGGTGTATGCTCTTTGCAGATGATTGATATGGTGCTAGTTGACGATAGTCGGACGGGGGTAAATAGGAAGTTAGAGTTATGGAGACAAACCTTGGAATCGAAAGGGTTTAGGCTTAGTAGAACTAAAACCGAGTACATGATGTGCGGTTTCAGTGCTACTAGGTGTGAGGAGGAGGTTAGCCTTGATGGCCAGGTGGTACCCCAAAAGGACACCTTTCGGTATTTGGGGTCAATGCTGCAGGAGGATGGGGGTATTGATGAAGATGTGAACCATCGAATCAAAGCCGGATGGATGAAGTGGCGCCAAGCTTCTGGCATTCTCTGTGACAAGAGAGTGCCACAAAAGCTAAAAGGCAAGTTCTACAGGACGGCAGTTCGACCTGCAATGTTGTATGGCTGAGTGTTGGCCGACTAAAAGGCGACATGTTCAACAATTAGGTGTGGCGGAGATGCATATGTTGAGATGGATGTGTGGCCACACGAGGAAGGATCGAGTCCGGAATGATGATATACGAGATAGAGTTGGGGTAGCACCAATTGAAGAGAAGCTTGTCCAACATCGTCTGAGATGGTTTGGGCATATTCAACGCAGGCCTCCAGAAGCTCCAGTGCATAGCGGGTGGCTAAAGCGTGCGGAGAATGTCAAGAGGGAGGGGTAGACCGAATTTGACATGGGAGGAGTCCGTTAAGAGAGACCTGAAGGATTGGGGTATCACCAAAGAGCTAGCTATGGACAAGGGTGCGTGGAAGCTTGCAATCCACGTGCCAGAGCCATGAGTTGGTTGCAAGATCTTATGGGTTTCACCTCTAGCCTACCCCAACTTGTTTGGGACTAAAGGCTTTGTTGTTGTTGTTGTTGTTGTAGCATCTTTTTTTACCAAACAAACAAGCAAACTTAACTAAAATAAACAAAATCCCAGCTCTAACAATCCTTAAAGACACCGTTTCAAGAAAAAACTGCACAGCTGGTATACAACTATTTTCATGCTCTGCAGAATATGAGGTGCCATATATGGTCTGAAAATTGGCCATTTACTACTTTCACTTCCACCTTCAGGCCTACTAACTCATTGAGTATAATTTGTGGCCGGAAACCTGATATTTCAGAACCAAGCAGGATGTTTCAACTCTAGCAGACTTAAAAGTACAAATGGTAAATGCATGAAGGAGATTAGGGATTCAACAATAGGAAAATGAATAATGGAATTAGGTTCTAACATTCTTTTATTTTTCTTTGGAGAGAACGAATCTTTAGAATCCCAGGAAGGAACTACTGAATTTTAATCCCACATGTTTACCTTTTCTACTACAATATGTTAAGGGTTAAACACAAATAAACAATACAACAAAAAACATCAGCTTAATTGTGTATGGTGTGTTATTGTGCGCTCAGATATTTGTTTGTATATTAACAATGCCGAAATAGAGTAATGACATGCATATAAAGCAGCACAGTTGGAGTTGATAGGTCAATATTATAAAGATGGGGTCATAGAAGCAAGTCCCAAGACAAGTAAAAACAAAATCAAGTCAAGAAGATGGGGAAAAAACAGAAAGCGCATTAATGACAAAACATAAGTACATAGTAAATTTAAAACTATCTAAATATGTCTATAGAAAGGCATATGAGTATGATACCTTGTAATCCTGCATTATACGAGAAGAAAATACAATTAATAATTGGGCCATAAACTGCTTGTCCTAGAAACATCTTGTTGAAGGTGCTCACTACATCCTTTTTGGGGACTACTTTTGAGATAAAGTTGAACCAATAGTGCAGTGAAGGTCCTGAGAACAGCATCCCATAACTAGCCATGCGCAGAGTCCTAACTAGATCGAGTGACTCCTCAGCAGGAAGTGTGATCATCTGAAGAGGCAACGACAAAACAGAAGAAAATATATAAGAAGCAATACCCCTCCTAAGGAAACAGAAAACAGCAGTCAATTGCAACTTAGTTTCTGACATGAACTGGTTCACCGGTAAATGCAATCAATTACAAGAGTTCAATACTGCAAAGCAGTGTTCCTGACAGTGAAAAAAACAAAGGATAAAATCCACATGCTGGCCGTAGCATCTGAAGTCAAAAATTCCTACGCTCAAATGCACTACATTTCGAGTTTCTAAGAGGAGGCATCTCCATTACTTCGGAGGTTTAGAATTTGGATCAACTCCAAACAATATTTTCGATCTGTGCCATTTCCAGAAATTCGCTACACTAAAATGTGTCTTATGAACTTATGCTGATGATAATATAGCACCATTTCTAGAAAATTGACTTTTGCTAATCCCGCGTTTCTGTGACCTAAACAGAACAACGACATGATGTATCACGACCATGATTACATACGAAATAAGAGCATAAGAGAATATCAAATCTCCGACTGCCGAAGCGTATTAGATTTCGACTTTCTGAACCGTTCCAGGATTCGGCGTTTCCCCCAGGAAATGAAGATTTGGAGATAACGCGAAAGAACACAATGTCACCTGGGAGGTGAGGTCGGCAACGGTGTAAATTGTGGCAGCCGTGATGCTCTTGGTCAGCAGCGGCCGCGCCTCGATCGAGCCGAGGTACCACGTGACTACCCCGGACCCGATTGATCCGCTTCTCCTAGTGGTAGGGGTGAAGCGCGTGGACGCCGCGTGGGAAGAAGGCGGCGGCGGAGGTGGGGGCGGGAGTGGAGCAGAAGGGGGCTTGGTGGAGTGGAGGTGGGAGCGGACGTGGGACCAGGGTGTGCTGAAGCTTCGGCGGATCGGTAGGAGGACACGGCTGCCAGCGTGGAGAGCTCCGGCGGCGACCATGGCGACGGCGGTGGCGGCGGCGGCAGGTCTGGGTTTTCTGTGGCTGTCCAGTGCTTGCAGGGTTTAGAGGGTCCGGGACTTGGGAGAGAAGAAAGGAGGAGGGGAAAGCGGCCGGGGTCCACGCCGCAGTGTCGTCTGCCCTAAGCACACCAGAGTCTAAATCTAAAAGCATCTGCAACCGCGCCACAACAGATTTTAGGTGCTCTAATATAATTTTTATGGGCACTGATACGCGCCGGTCCGCCGGCCTAATTTTTGGCCGGTCAACCACCAACAGTCAGATTGCCCCGCATGTGACCATTGGATAAGTCAACACGTCCCTTTTCACCATGATCTTCTTCTCCCCGCTCGTATCTGCTCCATCGCGTGCGGTCCGCCTTGCCGCGCGCGGCCGTCGGCCCATCCTGCAATGCTCGAGTCCCCACCCCCACCGTAGCTCCGCCGCGGCACAGCCAGCTTGCCGTCGCTCGCCGCATAGCCGCCAGGATTATAACATGACTTCCTTTGGGTTCCGGTCTGTGATGATTTGCAACTCTGTCACCAGCCCGTTCGAGCACACGACCGCCGTGTTTGCAGCAGCCGTCCCTCGCTCGCCGCTTTAGGCATGCACCACCGTTTCCAACACAAAAAAGAGCTGAGCAAAAAATCTGGTCGTTGCCGGTGGCAACAAAAAAACCATCGATGGCGACAAAACAAAACAACTATTCCGGCAAAAAAAACACAGATGCTTCATGTCGTCGTCGTCGTCGCCGCCGTAGCAGCAAAATTTTAGTTGGTTCCAGCAAAAAGTAATGTCAATTCCAGCAAAAAAGATTTCAGCAACAAAAACTACCATGGTGGCATGGTCGGGTTGAAGCAAAAGAAGAAGGCCGGGTTGAAGCAAAAGAAGAAGGCGGTTCCAACAAAAATTAATGCGGTTCGAGCAAAAATCTCGCAAAACAAACTACAGTAGTTAGATTGAAGCAAAAAGCAACAAAAACTACCATGATGGCATGGTCGGGTTGAAGCAAAAGAAGAAGGCGGTTCCAACAAAAATTAATGCGATTCCAGCAAAAATCTCGCAAAACAAACTACAGTAGTTAAATTGAA
>NC_041388.1:163948350-163952880 GCF_002162155.2 Triticum dicoccoides
TGATGGCATGGTCGGGTTGAAGCAAAAGAAGAAGGCGGTTCCAGCAAAAATCTTGCAAAACAAACTACAGTAGTCAGATTGAAGCAAAAAGCAACAAAAACTACCATGGTGGCATGGCCGGGTTGAATCAAAAGAAGAAGGTGGTTCCAGCAAAAATTAATGCCCTTCCAGCAAAAATCTTGCAAACAAACTACAGTAGTCAGATTGAAGCAAAAAGCACCAAAAACTACCATGGTGGCATGGTCAGGTTGAAGCAAAAGAAGAAGGCGGTTCCAGTAAAAATTAATGCGGTTTCAGCAAAAATCTCGCAAAACAAACTACAGTAGTCAGATCGAAGCAAAAAAGACCAGCCGGTACGAGCAAAAAAAAGTGTGATTCCAGCAAAAAAATGCCGGTTCCAACACCTCCGAGTGTGGATTGTAGCTTCTTCAACAATTGCGGGAAAGGGAGTGTTAGGGGTGGGTGACAAAGGGGATGGAATTCATCCATGGCTGCTGAAAAGAGGAGGGGATGGAGGCAAATGACGAGAAGTGTGGAATTCATCCATGGCATTGCAAAAAGAGGAGGGGATGGAGGCAGATGACGGTGGTGGACTTACAACATCCCAGCAGTCGCGCAGGGTCGCATCTCGCCGTCCTGCTGGTCGGGCAGGACCGCAGGGTCACAACAGGAGTGGAATTGGGAGAGCAGTTTCCCAATCTAAAGCTAGCAGCGGTTGTGGTGTCGATGGTGCTGCAACCCTGTGGTGCGCTTATACATGAGGAGCACAGCATCCCGGTGAAATCTGAGGAGAAAAAGATGAGAGAGATGAGAAGGGGCGAGCTCAGGCTAGAAGAATGAAGAAGAAACGAGTGGACAGGCAGCTGCACGGTGGAGATAAGGAACGCGAAAGCGGTGTGGGCGGAGCCCACGATAGCATGATGTGGCGCAAATCGGTGTCGTTAAATTGTGAGGGATCCAGCGACGCATGCGCGACCGGCGCGACGCTTCAGCCGGTCCGCCGGCACGCAACGTTATAAACAGGAAAGGTGGTTTTTCAATCTAAACAGTAGGAACAACTGGGTCAACATTATAAATAAAATAGTTTTATCTTTAGTTATTACCGGTTCCTTAATTTCTTTTTTAATAGGTGGATGATATTTAAACCACTTCTCCATAGGAAGATCAAAATGAACAACAAATGATTCACAAAATAAGGCTACTATCTTACAGTCAAATCCATATTTAGTGCTAAATTTTTGAAAAGTATCGGTACTCATAAAAGATTTAACACAATCAAACTTAAGCTTAATACCTGACTCTTTACCTTCGTCGAGTTCTCAATCTTCAAAGTTGCGTTTAATTATTTCTAAAAGATTCCACCTGAATTTAACAGTCTTCTTCATAAAGAACCAGTCAAGAAGTATCAAGCATAGATTGATCATCATGAGAAAGCCGAACATAAATGTTCTGAATCATAATTTCTCTTGAGAGCTCATAATTGGGGCATGAATATAACATTGACTTAAGCCTCCCCCGAGCTAGAGCGATACTTTCTCCTTCACGAGGCCAAAAAATATATATGTAATTCCGATCACGATGAACTAGATGCATAGGATAAAAAATTTGGTGAAATTTCAATTTCAATCGATTCCAATTCCAAGATCCAATATCATCGCATAGCCTATACCATGCCAATGCTTTTCCCTTCAAAGATAAAGGAAAAACCTTCTTCTTAGCTTCACCTCCGGGGTAAATCTGTTGTTGGGTAACGCAGTAATTTCAAAAAAAAAATCCTACGCACACGCAAGATCATGGTGATGCATAGCAACGAGAGGGAAGAGTATCGTCCACGTACCCTCATAGACCGTAAGCAGAAGCGTTATGACAACGCGGTTGATGTAGTCGTACGTCTTCACGATCGACCGATCCCTAGTACAGAACGTACGGCACCTTCGCGATTTACACACGTTCAGCTCGGTGACGTCCCGTGAACTCACGATCCAGTAGAGCTTCGAGGGAGAGTTTCGTCAGCACGACGGCGTGATGATGGTGATGATGATGTTACCGGAACAGGGCTTCGCCTAAGCACCGCTACGATATAACCGAGGTGGATTATGGTGGAGGGGGGCACCGCACACGGCTAAAAGATCAACTGATCAACTTGTGTCTATGGGGTTCCCCCCTCCCCCGTATATAAAGGAGTGGAGGGGGAGGGCCGGCCCTCTCTATGGCGCGCCCTGGGGGAGTCCTACTCCCTTCGGGAGTAGGATTCCCCCCTTTCCTAGTAGAAGTAGGAGCCCTTCCAAGTAGGAGTAGGAGAGGAAGGAAGGAGGAGAGAGGGAGGAAGGAAAGGGGGCCCGGCCCCCCTCCCAATTCGGTTTGGGATTGGGGGGCGCGCCTCCCTCTTTTCCCTTCCCTCTCCTCTACTCCACTAAGGCCCAATAAGGCCCATATACTCCCCGGGGGGTTCGGGTAACCTCCCGGTACTCCAGAAAAATGCCTAAACCACTCGGAACCATTCCGATGTCCAAATATAGGCTTCCAATATATCGATCTTTACGTCTCGACCATTTTGAGACTCCTCATCATGTCCGTGATCAAATCGGGGACTCCGAACTACCTTCGGTACATCAAAACACATAAAATCGTAATACCGATCGTCACCGAACGTTAAGCGTGCGGACCCTACGGGTTCGAGAACTATGTAGACATGACCGAGACTCATCTTCGGTCAATAACCAATAGCGGAACCTGGATGCTCATATTGGTTCCTACATATTCTACGAAGATCTTTATCGGTCAAACCGCATAACGGTATACGTTGTTCCCTTTGTCATCGGTATGTTACTTGCCCGAGATTCGATCGTCAGTATCTCAATACCTAGTTCAATCTCGTTACCAACAAACACCATCAGAGACACCTGTAGAGCACCTTTATAATCACCCAGTTACATTGTGACGTTTGGTAGCACACAAGGTGTTCCTCCGGTATTCGGGAGTTGCATAACGTCATAGTCATAGGAACATGTATAAGTCATGAAGAAAGCAATAGCAATAAACTAAACGATCATAGTGCTAAGCTAAATGGATGGGTCTTATCCATCACATCATTGTCTAATGATGTGATCCCGTTCATCAAATGACAACACATGTCTATGGCCAGGAAACTTAACCATCTTTGATTAACGAGCTAGCCAAGCAGAGGCATACTAGGGGCACTCTGTTTGTCTATGTATCCACACATGTACTAAGTTTCCGGTTAATACATTTTAGCATGAATAATAAACATTTACCATGATATAAGGAAATATAAATAACAACTTTATTATTGCCTCTAGGGCATATTTCCTTCACCATACACCACTAAGAGCTTGAGAAGAGAGAGCACATACACAAAGCTCCTCCTTCGTCGCCCGCCTCGCCTCACACACGCGTCATATTTTGTGATCGAGCCGAGCCACGCTAGGACCTATTCTACGTGTGCACGCTACTTTATGTGAACAATTTTATCTTTGTCTCCCTAGTGAGTTAGTGCGACCCTTTCCTTTCCACTACTGAGGGGTCAGTTGCAACTTGCTTATAAGAGATCGGTCCTCTTTCCAGACAAGACACACTTCATCTCCTACCTCCTGGTTCTCATGCACCGCCTAGCACCTTCCCATCTCACTTCTCGGCGTCCATGGAGGAGTCAGATAGTAAACCTCTGAAGCCCCTTCTCTTATGATCCGATATGGGAGAGGGGCGATGAGGTTTTTGGGAAGTTCTTTCACGCGACTATTGAATCTTCTTCACCGTGGCTACAGATGACAAGTTCCCCGACGACGACTTATTTCCCGAAGTCGATGACCTCCTCCACAACATGATGCTCAGTGATGGTGTTGCAACTGCAAAAACTTCTTTTTCCGTTGCGCCATATGTTTTCTTATCCCTTCTGTTAGGGTTTGGGTTTGATCTACTATCAGTAGAAATCAATGAGGCTATGATGCTTCTCCCTTGTGTTCTTGATTGCATGCCTAGTTTTAACTACCTGTTACTTGATTCGATTATCATCTCTATCACATTAAACCATGTTTTATCTATTGTTTTTTGGATTAAGCTTAACGGGAAATTGCTCAATTATTTAACATTGGTCCCGTGAGACCTCTATGATTGCTCACCACAAACTCCAACAAGAAGCAATGTTGCCTCCCATGCGGCATCAAGGCCACAGGGAATAAGAATGATCACCGTTCTGCCCGAGGATTCAATGGCTCATCAGAGGGGGGTGGCCGGCAAAAAGGACATCGTAGCTCCTCCGGAAACCACCATCATTGAGCTCCAGATCCCCAACGTACGCCTCCAGATCCATGTTGAAGGTCCTTTCACAGACAAGGGACAACAACCTCGCTGGAAGCTTGGATCAGGCGAGACGCAACAGAGCAAACCCGATCCATGACAAGGGACATGCCCAAATCCCGAACCTTCACCACAACGGTTAGGAAAGAGGAAGAAATCTAGCAAGGTAGATCAGCTCAGTGTAGCCATGCTCTTATTTGAGGAGCAGGCGAC
>NC_041388.1:163953154-163956203 GCF_002162155.2 Triticum dicoccoides
ATAGAGAAGCAAAGAGGTTCTTGTCTTGGAGCGCCACGTGTAGTATGAAGGCAACGACGGACTGGACTCCATCAGCATAACGACAAACGCCGTCAAGGCAAATCTAGGCCGAAGCCTCAAACCTAACTGGCTATATACAAAGGAGACCAAACCTCCTCCCCCGCCCTCATGAAGAGGGAGGGAGAAGCCCGGGACTCTCAAGGGGGGAAATATCCAGTGCTCCCAGCCTCAGGGTACTCCTAGTGCTCCAATGTCAAAAAACATTTTTAATTGTTTAAAAAAATCGGAAAAAATGAGAATGTTCACAAGGAATGTCACTACATCCCCTAAAAATTTCAGGTCCAAAATCAAAATGTACATTGAGAAACAAAAAAAGAGAAATCCAGATCTGAATAGTGTCTATGTTGCTTTCGTCTCTTCTTTACACTATTCATGTCAGATTTCACATTTTTTTCTCAATGTGTGTTTCAAGTTTGGACCTAAATTTTTTAGGGTTTGTAGTCACATTCATTGTGAGCATTCACAATTTTTTGGATTTTTTTGAAACATTAAAACAATGTTTTTTCACAATGGAGTATCAGGAGTACCCCAAGGCTGGGAGCACCGAATACTTTCCCCTCTCAAGGGAGGGGGTGGGGATGGAAAAGGATCAACCATTCCGGCACAAATTTAAACTTGAGCACCGCACTCTGCCTTCCATCTCCACCTTCCATATCCATCTTAGTCATGTGAAACAACCAACAAAATTAAGGTATCCCATCTCCCTCAAAGAAACACCACTTAGGCTTTGTTCGGTTACACCCCCTCCCAAGGGGATTGGAGGGGATTCTGACTTGTAGGGGATTTAATCCCTCTCAATCCCCTCCATTTCCCTGTCAACCGAACAAGCCCTTAAGATGGTTATAAGGAGAGGATCGTGACCAAAGGAGAGTTTTCATACTATCTTCTACAATACCTTTTGACAAGCCCTTAAGATTGTTATAAGGAGAGGATCGTGACCAAAAGAGAGTTATCATACTATCTTCTACAGTACCTTGTGCTTCTTTCCTACCCAACGCCCCTCTTTTATGCGCAAGCTATTATAGACACACTGCATCCTACCCAACGAAAAAATAGCGCCGACCTTAGAATACACTATTAGCGAGACGTTCTACACTGATTTATTTGGCGAGCTATTCCTCATGATGCTATAGTGCACTATTTTTTCCAGTGATCCTACCACGGCTAGCCCGCAGCAAGGCTACAAAGCCAAAGCCGCCTGTCCACCACAATTATTACCTAAGATCTAGTACCTAGAGCAAGTATAATAGGGTGATGTAGACGGTCTGTAAGCCTTTAAGTATTATATTTTGGATGAGTAGGAGGAGAGAGAGGAGGAGAGTGTGATGCCCTTGATTTAATCGTACACTAATCATACACGCAAATGTGTATGATCAAGATCAAGGACTCACGGGAAGATATCACAACACAACTCTAGACAGAAAAAATAATACAAGCTTTATATTACAAGCCAGGGGCCTCGAAGGCTCGAATACAAATGCTCAAAGACACAAGAGTCAGTGGAAGCAATAATATCTGAGTACAAACATAAGTTAAACAAGTTTGCCTTAAGAAGGCTAGCACAAAGGTAGCAACGATCGAAAAGGCAAGGCCTCGTGCCTGGAACCTCCTAACTACTCCTCGTAGTCGAACTCCACGTAGAATCATCCTTGGGATCCTCTGGCTCCTGGACTCCATCATATGATCGCAATAACCAGGAAAGGGGGGAAAAGAAATAGCAAACCAACCATGAGTACTCATCCAAAGTACTCGCAAGCAAGGATCTACACTACATATGCATTGGTATCAATGAAATGGGTAGTATCTATGGACTGAACTGCAAAATGCCAGAATAAGAGGGGGATAGCTAGTCCTATCGAAGACTACGCTTCTAGCAGCCTCCATCTTGAAGCAGTAGATGAGAGTAGATGGTAAGTTAACCAAGTATCATCGTATAGCATAATCCTACCCGGCGATCCTCTCCTCGTCGCCCTATGAGAGAGCGATCACCGGGTTGTATCTAGCACTTGAAAGGGTGTGTTTTATTAAGTATCCGGTTCTAGTTGTCATAAGGTCGAGGTACAACTTTGGTTCATCCTTTTACCAAGGGGCACGACTATTCGAATAGATAAAGTTCCCTGCAGGGGTGCACCACATAACCCAACACGCTCGATCCCTCTGGCCGGACACACTCTCCTGGGTCATACCTGGCCTCAGAAGATCAACACGTCACAGCCCTACCTAGGCACAACAAATAGGTCAGCACGTCGGTCTAAATCCTATGCACGCAGGGGTCTGGGCCCACCACCCATCGCACACCTGCACATTGCGTACGCGACCGATGAGCAGACCTAGCAACCTCCATTACAAAGGAAGTTGCATTACGCAGTCCAACCCGGCGCGCGCCGCTCAGTCACTGATGTCAAGAAGGCTTTGGATGATACCACGACGTCGAGTGCCCATAACTGTTGCCACATAGTTGGTTAGTGAGCATAGGCCAGTGGCCAGACTCAGATCAAACACCAAGATCTCGTTAAGCGTGTTGATTGATGTAACCGCGGACACCAACCAGGGCCAGGCCCACCTCTCTCCTAGGTGGTATCAACCTGCCCTGTCGCTCCGCCACAAAGTAACAATCGGGGGCCATCGGGAACCCAGGTCCACCACTACCGGGATGGAACCACCTGTCCTTTCAGCCCCCACACCGGAATCACTCGCGGGTACTCTACGAGCCGACCCGACTTTAGTCACCAAGTATCACATATTATGTATATAAGTATATACTCGTGATCACCTCCCGAGTGATCATGGCCCGATAGTATAGCATGGCAGACGGACAAGAATGTAGGGCCACTGATGGAATACTAGCATCCTATACTAAGCATTTAGGATTGCAGGTAAAGGTAACAATAGTAGTAGCAAAGACAGGCTATGCATCAGGATAGGATTAACGGAAAGCAGTAACATGCTACACTACTCTAATGCAAGCAGTAAAGAGAAGAATAGGCAA
>NC_041388.1:163956447-163975680 GCF_002162155.2 Triticum dicoccoides
GCTTGCCTAGTTGCTCTGGCAAGGAGGGGTCCTCAACAACGTAGTCGATCGGGGCACCAACAGCGGCGTCAGTATCGTAGTCTACCGGAGAGAAGAGGGGGAAGAAACAATGAATACAATGCAAACAGATGCACATCAATGCATGACATAACAAGTAACGGTGCCAGGTGTGCCCTGATGTAGTAGGAGTTGATAACGGTGAAGGGAGGGGGCATCCGGGAAAGTATCCATGGTGTTTTGCGTTTTCGAACAGATGAACCGGAGGGGGAAAGTTGTGTGTTCGCTATGCTAGGGATGTGTGATGGACGAACGGGCTACGTATCCGGATTCGTCTCGTCATTCTAAGCAACTTTCATGTACAAAGTATTTTCATCCGAGTTACGGATTATTTTATATTAATTTCAAAGTTTTAATCAATTTCTAACATTATTGTATTTAATTAAATTCGAGTTATTAAATAACTATTCCGTTAAGTGCACTCAATATTACACCCAGTCAGAAACTGACTGGTGGGTCCAGTCAACTGCTGACTTAGTAGTCAAAGTGGACCAGGTCAACAGTGAACAGTGTAAGTGGGGGCCATCTCCCATTGGCTAGGGGATACACAGTCAACACTTTGACTGGTCAAACCGGTAAAGGTGGGGCCACCTGTCATAGACAGTGGCAATATTAACAAAGTTTATTTAAACTAATTAACTTAATTAGTCAGGGTGGGGCCTAGTGGTCAGTGGGTCAATTTGCTAACACTTTTTGTTAGAGTTTAAACCTAATCGCTACAGTTGCATGGCTCACCATCAATGGCCATCGGGATTAGTTTAATTAGCCGGCTAATTATGCCCATGATTAATTAGGTGTGGGTCCCATTTGTCATTTACACATGGGTGGTGGATTAGAGTCCATCTTAGCAGCTAATCCTGCGGGGTCCACCTGCCGGTGGCCCACGGGACGGTTCAAACGGCTGGCCATGCTAATCAGGCAGAACACGGCAACGCCACGCGGGGCCTCACTGGAATCACCCCTCCGGCCCCGAACGGGCATGTGGTTGGTGAAGGAAATATGCCCTAGAGGCAATAATAAAGTTATTATTTATTTCCTTATAATCATGATAAAAGGTTTATTATTCATGCTAGAATTGTATTAACCGGAAACATAATACATGTGTGAATACATAGACAAAAAAAGTGTCACTAGTATGCCTCTACTTGACTAGCTCGTTAATCAAAGATGGTTATGTTTCCTAACCATGAACAATGAGTTGTTATTTGATTAACGGGATCACATCATTAAGAGAATGATCTGATTGACATGACCCATTCCATTAGCTTAGCACCCGATCGTTTAGTATGTTGCTATTGCTTTCTTCATGACTTATACATGTTCCTGTAACTATGAGATTATGCAACTCCCGTTTACCGGAGGAACACTTTGGGTACTATCAAACGTCACAACGTAACTGGGTGATTATAAAGGAGTACTACAGGTGTCTCCAAAGGTACATGTTGGGTTGGCGTATTTCGAGATTAGGTTTTGTCACTCCGATTGTCGGAGAGGTATCTCTGGGCCCTCTCAGTAATGCACATCACATAAGCCTTGCAAGCATTGCAACTAATGAGTTAGTTGCGAGATGATGTATTACGAAACGAGTAAAGAGACTTGCCGGCAACGAGATTGAACTAGGTATGGGATACCGATGATCGAATCTCGGGCAAGTAACATAGCGATGACAAAGGGAACAACGTATGTTGTTATGCGGTCTGACCGATAAAGATCTTCGTAGAATATGTAGGAGCCAATATGGGCATCCAGGTCCCGCTATTGGTTATTGACCGGAGACATGTCTCGGTCATGTCTACATTGTTCTCAAACCCGTAGGGTCCGCATGCTTAAGGTTACGATGACAGTTATATTATGAGTTTAGGCATTTTGATGTACCGAAGGTTGTTCGGAGTCTCGGATGTGATCACAAACATGGCGAGGAGTCTCGAAATGGTCGAGACGTAAAGATTGATATATTGGAAGCCTATGTTTGGATATCAGAAGTGTTCCGGGTGAAATCGGGATTTTACCGGAGTACCGGGAAGGTTACCGGAACCCCCCGGGAGCTAAATGGGCCATGATGGGCCTTAGTGGAAAAGAGAAGAGGCAGACCTACATGGGCTGCGCGCCTCCCCCTTCCCCTAGTCCTATTAGGACTAGGAGAGGTGGCCGGCCCTCTCTCTCTCTTTTCCCCCTCCGCGAATCCTATTCCAACTAGGATTGCGGGGGGGAGGGGGGAATCCTACTCCCAGAGGGAGTAGGACTCTCCTGGCGCGCCACACCTTGGCCGGCCAGCCTCCCCCCTCTAGTCCTTTATATACTGAGGCAAAGGCACCCTAGAACACACAAGTTGATCCACGTGATCTAGTCCTTAGCCGTGTGCGGCGCCCCCAGCCACCATAGTCCTCGATATTACTGTAGCGGAGTTTAGGCGAAGCCCTGCTGCTGTAGTGCATCAAGATCGTCACCACGCCGTCGTGCTGACGGAACTCTTCCCTGACACTTTGCTGGATCGGAGTCCGGGGATCGTCATCGAGCTGTACGTGTGCTAAGAACTCGGAGGTGCCGGAGTAACGGTGCTTGGATCGGTCGGATCGGGAAGACGTACGACTACTTCCTCTACATTGCGTCAACGCTTCCACAGTCGGTCTGCGTGGGTACGTAGACAACACTCTCCCCTCTTGTTGCTATGCATCACCCTGATCTTGCGTATGCGTAGGAAATTTTTTGAAATTACTGCGTTCCCCAACAGTGGCATCCGAGCCTAGGTTTTATGGTTTGATGTTATTTGCACGAGTAGAACACAAGTGAGTTGTGGGCGATATAAGTCATACTGCCTACCAGCATGTCATACTTGGTTCGGCGGTATTGTTGGACGAGACGACCCGGACCAACATTACGCGTACGCTTACGCGAGACCGGTTCCCCCGACGTGCTTTGCACACAGGTGGCTTGCGGGCGACTGTCTCTCCAACTTTAGTTGAACCAAGTGTGGCTACGCCCGGTCCTTGCGAAGGTTAAAACGGAGTCTATTTGACAAACTATCGTTGTGGTTTTGATGCGTAGGTGAGATTAGTTCTTGCTTAAGCCCGTAGCAGCCACGTAAAACTTGCAACAACAAAGTAGAGGACGTCTAACTTGTTTTTGCAGGGCATGTTGTGATGTGATATGGTCAAGGCATAATGCTGAATTTTATTGTATGAGATGATCATGTTTTGTAACCGAGTTATCGGCAACTGGTAGGAGCCATATGGTTGTCGCTTTATTGTATGCAATGCAATCGTGATGTAATGCTTTACTTTATTACTAAACGATAGTGATAGTCGTGGAAGCATAAGATTGGCGAGACGACAATGATGCTACGTTGGAGATCAAGGTGTCGCGCCGGTGACGATGGTGATCATAGCGGTGCTTCGGAGATGGAGATCACAAGCACAAGATGATGATGGCCATATCATATCACTTATATTGATTGCATGAGATGTTTATCCTTTTATGCATCTTATCTTGCTTTGATTGACGGTAGCATTATAAGATGATCTCTCACTAAATTATCAAGAAGTGTTCTCCCTGAGTATGCACCGTTGCCAAAGTTCGTCGTGCCCAGACACCACGTGATGATCGGGTGTGATAAGCTCTACGTCCATCTACAACTGGTGCAAGACAGTTTTGCACACGCAGAATACTCAGGTTAAACTTGACGAGCCTAGCATATGCAGATATGGCCTCGAAACACGGAGACCGAAAGGTCGAGCGTGAATCATATAGTAGATATGATCAACATAACGATGTTCACCATTGAAAACTACTCCATCTCACGTGATGATCGGTTATGGTTTAGTTGATTTGGATCACGTGATCACTTAGAGGATTAGAGGGATGTCTATCTAAGTGGGAGTTCTTAAGTAATTTGATTAATTGAACTTAAACTTATCATGAACTTAGTACCTGATAGTATCTTGCTTGTTTATGTTGATTGTAGATAGATGGCTCGTGCTGTTGTTGCGTTCCTTGAGAAAGCAAAGTTGAAAGATGATGGTAGCAGTTACACGGACTGGGTCCGTAACTTGAGGATTATCCTCATTGCTGCTCAGAAGAATTACATCCTGGAAGCACCGCTGGGTGCCAGGCCTGCTGCTGGAGCAACACCAGATGTTATGAACGTCTGGCAGAGCAAAGCTGATGACTACTCGATAGTTCAGTGTGCCATGCTTTACGACTTAGAATCGGGACTTCAACGACGTTTTGAACGTCATGGAGCATATGAGATGTTCCAGGAGTTGAAGTTAATATTTCAAGCAAATGCCCGGATTGAGAGATATGAAGTCTCCAATAAGTTATATAGCTGCAAGATGGAGGAGAACAGTTCTGTCAGTGAGCATATACTCAAAATGTCTGGGTATAATAATCACTTGATTCAGATGGGAGTTAATCTTCCAGATGATTGCGTCATTGACAGAATTCTCCAAGCACTGCCACCAAGCTACAAGAGCTTCGTGATGAACTATAATATGCAAGGGATGAACAAGACTATTCCCGAGCTCTTCGCAATGCTGAAAGCTGCGGAGGTAGAAATCAAGAAGGAGCATCAAGTGTTGATGGTTAACAAGACCACTAGTTTCAAGAAAAAGGGCAAAGGGAAGAAGAAGGGGAACTTCAAGAAGAATGGCAAGCAAGTTGCTGCTCAAGAGAAGAAACCCAAGTCTGGACCTAAGCCTGAAACTGAGTGCTTCTACTGCAAGCAGACTGGTCACTGGAAGCGGAACTGCCCCAAGTATTTGGCGGATAAGAAGGATGGCAAGGTAAACAAAGGTATATGTGATATACATGTTATTGATGTGTACCTTACTAGAGCTCGCAGTAGCACCTGGGTATTTGATACTGGTTCTGTTGCTAATATTTGCAACTCGAAACAGGGACTACGGATTAAGCGAACACTGGCGAAGGACGAGGTGACGATGCGCGTGGGAAACGGTTCCAAAGTCGATGTGATCGCAGTCGGCACGCTACCTCTACATCTACCTTCGGGATTAGTATTAGACCTAAATAATTGTTATTTGGTGCCAGCGTTGAGCATGAATATTATATCTGGATCTTGTTTAATGTGAGACGGTTATTCATTTAAATCAGAGAATAATGGTTGTTCTATTTATATGAGTAATATCTTTTATGGTCATGCAACCTTGAAGAGTGGTCTATTCTTATTGAATCTCGATAGTAGTAATACACATATTCATAATGTTGAAGCCAAAAGATGCAGAGTTGATAATGAAAGTGCAACTTATTTGTGGCACTATCGTTTAGGTCATATCGGTGTAAAGCGCATGAAGAAACTCCATACTGATGGACTTTTGGAACCACTTGATTATGAATCACTTGGTACTTGCGAACCGTGCCTCATGGGCAAGATGACTAAAACACCGTTCTCCGGTACTATGGAGAGAGCAACAGATTTGTTGGAAATCATACATACCGATGTATGTGGTCCGATGAATATTGAGGCTCGTGGCGGATATCGTTATTTTCTCACCTTCACAAATGATTTAAGAAGATATGGGTATATCTACTTAATGAAACATAAGTCTGAAACATTTGAGAAGTTCAAAGAATTTCAGAGTGAAGTTGAAAATCATCGTAACAAGAAAATAGAGTTTCTACGATCTGATCGTGGAGGAGAATATTTGAGTTACGAGTTTGGTGTACATTTGAAAAACTGTGGAATAGTTTTGCAACTCACGCCACCCGGAACACCACAGCGTAATGGTGTGTCCGAACGTCGTAATCGTACTTTACTAGATATGGTGCGATCTATGATGTCTCTTACAGATTTACCGCTATCGTTTTGGGGTTATGCTTTAGAGACGACCGCATTCACGTTAAATAGGGCACCATCAAAATCCGTTGAGACGACACCTTATGAACTATGGTTTGGCAAGAAACCAAAGTTGTCGTTTCTTAAAGTTTGGGGCTGCGATGCTTATGTGAAAAAGCTTCAACCTGATAAGCTCGAACCCAAATCGGAGAAATGTGTCTTCATAGGATACCCAAAGGAGACTGTTGGGTACACCTTCTATCACAGATCCGAAGGCAAGACATTCGTTGCTAAGTGGATCCTTTCTAGAGAAGGAGTTTCTCTCGAAAGAAGTGAGTGGGAGGAAAGTAGAACTTGACGAGGTAACTGTACCTGCTCCCTTACTGGAAAGTAGTACATCACAGAAAACTGTTTCAATGACACCTACACCAGTTAGTGAGGAAGCTAATGATAATGATCATGAAACTTCAGATCAAGATACTACTGAACCTCGTAGATCAACCAGAGTAAGATCCGCGCAAGAGTGGTATGGTAATCCTGTTCTGGAAGTCATGCTACTAGATCATGATGAACCTACGAACTATGAAGAAGCGATGGTGAGCCCAGATTCCGCAAAATGGCTTGAAGCCATGAAATCTGAGATGGGATCCATGTATGAGAACAAAGGATGGACTTTGGTTGACTTGCCCGATGATCGGCAAGCAATTGAGAATAAATGGATCTTCAAGAAGAAGATTGATGCTGATGGTAATGTTACTGTCTACAAAGCGCGACTTGTCGCAAAAGGTTTTCGACAAGTTCAAGGGGTTGACTACGATGAGACTTTCTCACCTGTAGCGATGCTTAAGTCTGTCCGAATCATGTTAGCGATTGCCGCATTTTATGATTATGAAATTTGGCAGATGGATGTCAAACTGCATTCCTGAATGGATTTCTGGAAGAAGAGTTGTATATGATGCAACCGGAAGGTTTTGTCGATCCAAAGGGAGCTAACAAAGTGTGAAAGCTCTAGTGATCCATTTATGGACTGGTGCAAGCCTCTCGGAGTTGGAATAAACACTTTGATAGTGTGATCAAAGCATTTGGTTTTATACATACTTTCGGAGAAGCCTGTATTTACAAGAAAGTGAGTGGGAGCTCTGTAGCATTTCTGATATTATATGTGGATGACATATTACTAATTGGAAATGATATAGAATTTCTGGATAGCATAAAGGGATACTTGAATAAGAGTTTTTCAATGAAAGACCTCGGTGAAGCTGCTTACATATTAGGCATAAAGATCTATAGAGATAGATCAAAACGCTTAATTGGACTTTCACAAACAACATACCTTGACAAAATTTTGAAGAAGTTCAAAATGGATCAAGCAAAGAAAGGATTCTTGCCTGTGTTACAAGGTGTGAAATTGAGTAAGACTCAATGCCCGACCACTGCAGAAGATAGAGAGAATATGAAAGATGTTCCCTATGCATCAGCGATAGGATCTATCATGTATGCAATGCTGTGTACCAGACCTGATGTGTGCCTTGCTATAAGTCTAGCAGGGAGGTACCAAAGTAATCCAGGAGTGGATCACTGGACAGCGGTCAAGAACATCCTGAAATACCTGAAAAGGACTAAGGATATGTTTCTCGTATATGGAGGTGACAAAGAGCTCGTCGTAAATGGTTACGTTGATGCAAGCTTTGACACTGATCCGGACGATTCTAAATCGCAAACCGGATACGTGTTTACATTAAACGGTGGAGCTGTCAGTTGGTGCAGTTCTAAACAAAGCGTCGTAGCAGGATCTACATGTGAAGCGGAGTACATAGCTGCTTCGGAAGTAGCGAACGAAGGAGTCTGGATGAAGGAGTTCATATCCGATCTAGGTGTCATACCTAGTGCATCGGGTCCAATGAAAATCTTTTGTGACAATACTGGTGCAATTGCCTTGGCAAAGGAATCCAGATTTCACAAGAGAACCAAGCACATCAAGAGACGCTTCAATTCCATCCGGGATCTAGTCCAGGTGGGAGACATAGAGATTTGCAAGATACATACGGATCTGAATGTTGCAGACCCGTTGACTAAGCCTCTACCACGAGCAAAACATGATCAGCACCAAGGCTCCATGGGTGTTAGAATCATTACGGTGTAATCTAGATTATTGACTCTAGTGCAAGTGGGAGACTGAAGGAAATATGCCCTAGAGGCAATAATAAAGTTATTATTTATTTCCTTATAATCATGATAAAAGGTTTATTATTCATGCTAGAATTGTATTAACCGGAAACATAATACATGTGTGAATACATAGACAAACAAAGTGTCACTAGTATGCCTCTACTTGACTAGCTCGTTAATCAAAGATGTTATGTTTCCTAACCATGAACAATGAGTTCTTATTTGATTAATGGGATCACATCATTAAGAGAACGATCTGATTGACATGACCCATTCCATTAGCTTAGCACCCGATCGTTTAGTATGTTGCTATTGCTTTGTTCATGACTTATACATGTTCCTGTAACTATGAGATTATGCAACTCCCGTTTACCGGAGGAACACTTTGGGTACTACCAAACGTCACAACGTAACTGGGTGATTATAATGGAGTACTACAGGTGTCTCCAAAGGTACATGTTGGGTTGGCGTATTTCGAGATTAGGTTTTGTCACTCCGATTGTCGGAGAGGTATCTCTGGGCCCTCTCGGTAATGCACATCACATAAGCCTTGCAAGCATTGCAACTAATGAGTTAGTTGCGAGATGATGTATTACGGAACGAGTAAAGAGACTTGCCGGCAACGAGATTAAACTAGGTATGGGATACCGATGATCGAATCTCGGGCAAGTAACATACCGACGACAAAGGGAACAACGTATGTTGTTATGCGGTCTGACCGATAAAGATCTTCGTAGAATATGTAGGAGCCAATATGGGCATCCAGGTCCCGCTATTGGTTATTGACCGGAGACTTGTCTCGGTCATGTCTACATTGTTCTCGAACCCGTAGGGTCCGCACGCTTAAGATTACGATGACAGTTATATTATGAGTTTAGGCATTTTGATGTACCGAAGGTTGTTCGGAGTCCCGGATGTGATCACGGACATGACTAGGAGTCTCGAAATGGTCGAGACGTAAAGATTGATATATTGTAAGCCTATGTTTGGATATCGAAAGTGTTCCGGGTGAAATCGGGATTTTACCGGAGTACCGGGAAGGTTACCGGAACCCCCCGGGAGCTAAATGGGCCATGATGGGCCTTAGTGGAAAAGAGAAGAGGCAGCCCTACATGGGCTGCGCGCCTCCCCCTTCCCCTAGTCCTATTAGGACTAGGAGAGGTGGCCGGCCCTCTCTCTCTCTTTTCCCCCTCCGCGAATCCTATTCCAACTAGGATTGGGGGGGGGGGGAATCCTACTCCCAGAGGGAGTAGGACTCTCCTGGCGCGCCACACCTTGGCCGGCCAGCCTCCCCCCTCTAGTCCTTTATATACTGAGGCAAAGGCACCCTAGAACACACAAGTTGATCCACGTGATCTAGTCCTTAGCCGTGTGCGGCGCCCCCAGCCACCATAGTCCTCGATATTACTGTAGCGGAGTTTAGGCGAAGCCCTGCTGCTGTAGTGCATCAAGATCGTCACCACGCCATCGTGCTGACGAAACTCTTCCCCGACACTTTGCTGGATCGGAGTCCGGGGATCGTCATCGAGCTGTACGTGTGCTAAGAACTCGAAGGTGCCGGAGTAACGGTGCTTGGATCGGTCGGATCGGGAAGACGTACGACTACTTCCTCTACATTGCGTCAATGCTTCCGCAGTCGGTCTACGTGGGTACGTAGACAACACTCTCCCCTCTCGTTGCTATGCATCACCATGATCTTGCGTGTGCGTAGGAATTTTTTTGAAATTACTGCGTTCCCCAACAGTTGGGCGCATCCAACAGCGTGGGAGGTGCCGCATCGGACGGTGGTCGTGACAGTCGCCAGGGAGGCCGGGAACGCTAACGGCAGGCGGTGGCCGGAGCTCGGCCTCGTGGCATACGGCGCCAGGGATGGCCAAAACAAGCAGGGGAGGGGGAAAACGTGCGGCGGCTCACAGTGGAGCTGTAGGGATGTCAGCAGGCTCGTGGTGGTGCTTGAGGCAGCGAAGCCAGGGCGGAAGTGGCGACGGTGACGCGGATCCCGACGAGGTCGGGGAGGCGGCAACAACGAGATTCAGGACGAAGCTCCAGGCAGCGGCTTGCTGGTCGTCTGACAGCGAGGCGGCATAGGAGGACGGACTTGGCGTCGGGGATGACGTGGCAGCAGCCAGATCCATCCGGGAATGGAAGGGACAGCAAAGGCCAGCCGGACCTGATCGTTGGGCGGCGGAGGTCGGGGCCATCCATGTTGAGGTAGGGCGCGACAGCGAGGTGAAGCGGCAGCATGCGGGTGAGGGAAGGTCCCTGGTGACAGGTGATACATCTCCAACGTATGTATAATTTTTGATTGTTCCATGCTATTATATTATCAACCTTGGATGTTTTATATGCATTTATATGCTATTTTATACAATTTTTGGGAGTAACCTATTAACCTAGAGACCAGTGCCAGTTTCTGTTTTTTCCTTGTTTTTGAGTTTCGCAGAAAAGGGAAACCAAACGGAGTCCAATTGACCTGGAACTTCACGGAACTTATTTTTGGACCAGAAGAAGGACATGGAGTAAAAGAGTTGGGCCGGAAGAGTCTCGAGCTGCCCACGAGGGTGGGGGGTGCGCCCACCCCCTGGGCACGCCTCCCTACCTCGTGCACAGCCCGGAGACCCCCCCTGACTTGTTCTCGATGCCAAAACCTCTTATATATACTAAAACTTCCAGAAAGAAACCTAGATCGGGAGTTCTGCCGCCGCAAGCCTTTGTAGCCACCGAAAACCGCAAGCCTCTGCCGGAGGGGGGAATCCCTCTCCAGTGGCCATCTTCATCATCCGGCGCTCTCCATGACAAGGAGGGAGTAGTTCACCCTCGGGGCTGAGGGTATGTAGCAGTAGCTATGTGTTTGATCTCTCTCTCTCTCTCTCTCTCTCTCTCTCTCTCTCTCTCTCTCTCTCTCTCTCTCTCTCTTTCTCTGGTGTTCCTGATTCGGCACAATCTTGATGTATCGCGAGCTTTGCTATTATATTTGGATCTTATGATGTTTCTCCCCCTCTACTCTCTTGTGATGAATTGAGTTTTCCCTTTGAAGTTATCTTATCGGATTGAGTCTTTAAGCATTTGAGAACACTTGATGTATGTCTTGCATGTGCTTATCTGTGGTGACAATGGGATATCACGTGATCCACTTGATGTATGTTTTGGTGATCAACTTGCGAGTTCTGTGACATCGTGAACTTATGAATAGGGGTTGGCACACATCTTTTTCTTGACTCTCCGATAGAAACTTTGGGGCACTCTTTGAAGTTCTTTGTGTTGGTTGAATAGATGAATCTGAGATTGTGTGATGCATATCGTATAATCATACCCACGGATACTTGAGGTGACATTGGAGTATCTAGGTGACATTAGGGTTTTGGTTGATTTGCGTCTTAAGGTGTTATTTTACTACGAACTCTAGGGCTGTTTGTGACACTTATAGGAATAGCCCAGCGGATTGATCAGAAAGAATAACTTTGAGGTGGTTTCGTACCCTACAATAATCTCTTCGTTTGTTCTCCCCTATTAGTGACTTTGGAGTGACTCTTTGTTGCATGTTGAGGGCTAGTTATATGATCCAATTATGTTATTATTGTTGAGAGAACTTGCACTAGTGAAAGTATGAACCCTAGGCCTTGTTTCAATGCATTGCAATACAGTTTGTGCTCACTTTTATCATTAGTTACCTTGCAATTTTTATAATTTTAGATTACAAAAACCATTATCTACTATCCATATTGCACTTGTATCACCATCTCTTTGCCGAACTAGTGCACCTATACAATTTACCATTGTATTGGGTGTGTTGGGGACACAAGAGACTCTTTGTTATTTGGTTGCAGGGTTGCTTGAGAGAGACCATCTTCATCCTACGCCTCCCACGGGTTGATAAACCTTAGGTCATCCACTTGAGGGAAATTTCACTACAAAAAAAGACACATCCGTGACATTTTGGGCCGAACGATTTTTTTGTCATACATATGACACTTCTATGACGATAATTGTGACAAAACCCGATATCATCATAGATGTGGTGGGCTCCTACTTCTATGACAAAAAATCATGACAGAAAATGGGCTTTTCGTCCTGGGTGGGCTGGAGACGCAGCTGCATGACATTCTTTGGGCCGTCCATGACGGAAAAAACCGTGGTAGAAGCGAGGGGGAGGAAAATTTCGGGGAGTTCCCGGTTACGGTGGGAGGTTGGGGGCCGAGCGATGCGCGTTTCTCTCGTACACGTACGCGCGTGTGTGCGAGGCGTTGGCTCTAACTGAACCCGAGCGAGGCGTTGGGCTCTAACTGAACCCGAGCGATTGCACTGCAGGCTACGCGTTACTGAACCCGGGCGATCGATCGATGGCTGTTAACTGAACCCGATCGAGCGATTCCTTCGCTACTACTCCTAACTGAAGCCGATCGATTGGATGAACAGTGAGCGTTACAGGGGGGGTTGGATGAACAGTGAGCGGTGGCATTGCCTCTGGATGAACAGGACCCCGTGGTGTGGTGGAGGGCTGGATGAACAGTAGACGGTGGAGGGGTGCCCGTGGAGTGGTGGTTGAACAGGACCCCGTGGTGTGGAGGGCTGGATGAACAGTAGACGGTGGAGGGGTGTCCGTGGATGGGTGGTTGAACAGTAGCCGGTGGAGGCTGGATGAACAGGAGCCCGTGGAGGCTGGAGGAGGTCGATGGTAGCCCGTGGAGGGTGGAGGAGGTCGACGGTGGAGATGAACAGTATCCCATGGAGTCCCGTTTTGCGGTACGCCACACCCCTCCCGTTGAACAAGACCCCCGTTTCGACCGTAGCGCTCCAACACAAGTCCGTTTCGTCCGTTTTGCGGTACGCCACACCCCTCCCGATCAACAGGACCCCTGTTTCGACCGTAGGAGGTCCGTTTCATCCGTTTTGCGGTACGCCAGACCCCTCCCGATGAACATGATCCCATTTCGAACGTGGCCGGTCGAACACAAGGCCGTTTCCTCCGTTGTGCGGTACGCCAGGCCTTGTTTCCATCGCCTGTTCCGTCCAAGCCCTCCCGATGAACACGACCATGCATTCCGTTCCGACCCAGCCGGTTGGCTCCCACGCGTTCCGTTGCCTCCCGATGAACAGGACGCATTCCGTTGGCTCCCCATGAACACGACGCATTCCGTTGCCTCCCCATGAACACGACGACGACGCTGTTTCTCCGTTCCGACCCAGCCATGTCAACGATCCCTGACCGTACGTATGCGCGAGTAGGCGTTCGAGACCCCGCCCGTATGTACACATACGTGGCCGTATTTTTTTTCTTGCACCCTGGCCGTTGTATGTACGTGTACATGCTACGTGCGTGCCTCTACTACGACACGTGCGCGCCTCTACATCCACCAGTATATATGTACATACATGTTCGCGACCAGAATGACAACGCTACGTACGCTTCGACCTGGTGGGTCCCGACTGTCAGGCACTTCCTTGCCTGCGAAGATGTAGCTGGTGGGTCCCAGCAGTCAGGGGGGCGAATCGTTTTTTTACCCGGACGCACTTCCTTGCATGCGAAGGTGTAGCTGGTCGGTCCCAGCAGTCAGGGGGGAAACGTTTTTTCGCGAAATACGGTGGCCCGTCCGGTGGGTCCCCGCTGTCAGGTGGAGGAATAATTATTTTGCGCGTAATAAGGAGGCACTTCCTTGCTGCGGCCGTGGACCCAGCTGTCAGTGTCTCCATGCACAGTACTCTTCCGATGGAAGTCGGTCGTTGACCACATTGACCACGCCGCGCCGAGAGCACCACGGCGGTGGATGACAGCGAGACCTAGGAAGGGGATGATATGGAGGCAGGGAAGACTCGGCAGTTGTTTCCCATGCGGAGGGGAGTACGACTGTACGAGGGTTTACTGGTTCGTCTGCCGTCGCTGGAGAATAACAACAGGTGTGGGTGAGTAGAGGGATGGCTAGGCCAGCGATGGGAGTACGGTGGGGCGGTGAGGCCTGCGCGGCAGCACAGCCAGCCGCGGGGACGAGGGAGCAGGCAGTCCCGCCGGCGCTTGTTTAAGAGGCTGGAGCAGGAAGAGCAGAGATTGAAGAAGCACGACGGCCGTTGGATGGACATCCAACAGTCAGTGCTTGTGCGTCAACCTTTTTTTAGGAAAGCCTCAAATATGTGGAAAACAACATACAGCCCATCTGCCATTATTTCTAATAATTTACAGCCCATTTGCTAATTCTTAAGGTTTTTTTTGGAGCCCATATTCTTTTTGTTAGCATTACAGCCCATATTGTGGCCATGGTTAAAAAATTATACGAAATTTTGCATATTTTGGTGCGGTCCGAATTGTTTTTAATCCTGAAATTTTGACTCACATTCAAACTGATTTTAAGAATAAATGTATATCAATATAAAATCCAACAAATGTATATCAATATAAAATCTTGAAATAAAAAAAAGATATTTGAAACTAATTGCCGATTTGATGTGTTTTAAAAATGCACAACCCATTTTTCATTACTGATGGGCCATTTTCTCGGCCAGCCGAATGAAAGCTCTCCTCGTCTTGAAAGATTTGCACCCCAACAGGCCTGACAAAGCGACTTACTTGGCAAATCACAAAAAAACTAGGTTGTGGCCGTAGACCCAGCTGTCAGCCTCTCCACGTACAGTGCTCTTCCGATGGAAGTCGTTCGTTGACCACGTTGACCACGCCGCGCGAAGAGCACCACGGCGGTGGACGACAGCGAGCCTAGGAAGGGGACGACACGGAGCCGGGGAAGACACGACAGTTGAAGCCCGCGTGGAGAGGAGTACGAGGGTTCACTGGTTCGGCTGCGGTGTGAGGCTGCCGTCGCCGCAGGGGCTGGCCAGCGGTGGGAATAGTAGGGGGCGGTGAGGCCTCTGCGGTAGCACATCCGGCCACGGGAGGCAGGAGCATGCGGCACGACCGGCGCTGCTTTGTGCGGCTGGAGCAAGAAGACCAGAGGTTGAAGAAGCACTACGACCCTTGGATGGACATCGTACGGTCACTGGAGCTAGAATCGTTCATATTGACTAAGTTGACAAAGCCCTTCGTCCCTGTCAACTTAGTAGGCCCACAAGTCAGCCTCCCACCAAGGTGGGTCCCAGCTAGTCGGGGGAGTATTCATTTTTTTGTGCGTAATAAGGAGGCACTTCCGATGGGTCCGAGCTGACAGCGGGGGGGAACGTTTTTTTTCGCGAAATACGGTGGCCCGTCCGGTGGGTCCCAGCAGTCAGGAGGAAACGATTTTTTTGCAAAATACTGGTGGCCCGTCCGGTGGGTCCCTGCTGTCAGGTGGAGGAATAATTATTTTCCGTGTAATAAGGAGGCACTTCCTTGCGGCTGCCATGGACCCAGCTGTCAGCCTCTCCACGTACAGTACTCTTTCGATGGAAGTCGGTCGTTGACCACATTGACCACGCCGCGCCGAGAGCACCACGGCGGTGGACAACGATGAGGCCTAGGAAGGGGACGACGCGGAGCCGGGCAAGACGCTGCAGTGGATGCCCACGCGGAGAGGAGTACGAGCGTTCACTGGTTCGGCTGTGGTGTGAGGCTGCCGTCGCCGCAGAATAACAGGGGGTGTGGGTGAGTGGAGGGATGGCCTGGCCAGTGGTGGGAGTAGTATGGGGGCGGTGAGGCCTCCGCGGTAGCACAGCCAGCCACGGGAGGCAGGAGCAGGCGACACGATCGACGCTGCTTTGGGCGGCTGGAGCAAGAAGACCAGAGGTTGAAGAAGCACTATGGCCGTTGGATGGACATCATACGGTCACTGGAGTATCGACTAAGTTGACAAAGCCCTCCGTCCCCGTCAACTTAGTAGGCCCACAAGTCAGCCCAACAATATGGTGGGTCCCAGCTAGTAGGGGGTATTCATTTTTTGGGTGTAATAAGGAGGCACTTCCTTGCGTGCGAAGATATAGCTGGTGGGTCTGACCTGTCAGCGGGGGGAACGTTTTTTTCGCGAAATACAGAGGCCCTTCCTGTGGGTCCTAACTGTCAGGTGGAGGAATCATTATTTTGAGCGTAATAAGGAGGCATTTCCTTGCGTGCGGCCGTGGACCCAGCTGTCAGCCTCTCCACATACAGTCCACTTCCGATGGATGCCGTTCATTGACCACGTTGACCAGGCCGCGCCGAGAGTACCAGGGCGGTGGACGACGGCGAGGCCTAGGAAGGGAACGACACGAAGCCAAGGAATAGTCGGCAGTTGTTTCCCACGCGGAGGAGTACGAGGGTTTACTGGTTCGTCTGCCGTCGCCGGAGAATAACATCATGTGTGTGGGTGAGTAGAGGGATGGCTAGGCCAGCGATGGGAGTACGGTGGGGCCGTGAGGCCTACACGGCAGCATAGCCGGCCGCGGGAGGAGGGAGTAGACAGTCCCGCCGGCGCTTAGTTGAGCGGCTGGAGCATGAAGAGCAGAGATTGTAGAAGCACGACGGCCGTTGGATGGACATCCAACAGTCACTGCTCTCATGTGTTGACTAAGTTGACAGGGTGTTGCGTGTGCGTCAACCTTTTTTTTATGAAAGCATATGTGTCAACCTGTAGTAGGCGCACAAGTCAGCCTCAAATATGTGGAAAACAGCATACAACCCATCTGCCATTATTTCTAATAATGTACAACCCATTTGCTAATTCTTAAGAATTTTTTTGGAGCCCATCTTCTTTTTGTTAGCATTACACCCCATATTGTGGCCACGGTTAAAAAGTATACAAAATTTTGCATATTTTGGTGCGGTCAACTGTTTTTAATCCAGAAATAATGATTCACATTCAAACTATTTTGAAAAATAGTTTATATAAATATAAAATCCAAATAATTGTCCACGCATAAAGATCTTGTAATGAAAAAAAATTGAAACTAATTCCCGGTTTGATGTGTTTTAAAAATGTACAACCCATTTCTGGGCAAACCGAATGAAACTCTACTCGTCTTGAAAGATTTGCAGCCCAGCAGGGCCGATAAAGCAAGTAGGCCTTGTTTGGGTATTTCTTAAAAAAAATAGAACCGGGCTAGCCATTTTCAGCAAGAAAAAAAAACACAACTGGGCTCATGATGTGGTAAACATAAATAAAACCCTGGCTAGACGGGCCACAGCCCCGCACAACCCCGTTGTTACCCTGATCCGTCGCTAAAACTAGTATAAATAACAACTGCTTGTTCCTCAAAAAAATGCGTGACTTGCTGGGTCCCTGGTGTCAGCCGCTCGTAGTGTAATTCTCTCGTTTATTGACTATGTTGACAATGGAGTGAGCCCCAGATGTCCAACCATTAGGAGGAACCATGTTTTTGGGCCTGTACTGTAGAGGCACTTGCTTGTGTACTACCATGACGCTGGTGGGTCCCTACTGTCATCCTCTCCACGTACAGTCATCTCCTTGTTCCTCTCGGTTGTTGACGACATTGACAACGCAAGAGGGCGGCGCACCATACACGATGAGCGAACCAAGGCCGCAAGGCGGAGGACGACAGCGAGGCCTCGGACGGAACGAACAGGAGCCGTTGACGATGCGCCGGTCCAGTCGCAGGCGGAGGGGAGTACGAGGGTTGACTGGTTTGGGTGCGGGTGCGTGTTGGGGCTGACATCGCCGGAGAATAATAGGATATGTGGGGGAATAGAGGGAGGGACTGGCCAATGTTGGAGGGTATGTACAGTAGGGCGGCGAAGGCGCAGCCAGCCATGGGAGGCGGGAGCAGGCGGAGCCGACGGGGTGGTTTGGTTTGGGCGGCTGGAGGAAGAAGACAAGAGATAGAAGATACACGACAGATGTTGGATGTCAATCCAACGGCTGGTAGGCAGAATCGTTTGTTGACTGGCTAGTAAGTCGACACCACCTTGGATAGGCTATTTCCTCGCGGGTCCCAAATGTTAGAATCCAAATCTGTCATGGTCATGCAGCCTTTCCTATGAAAATTTACAGCCCATATGATGTGCTAGTTCGAAATAAGTTTGTGGGTGCTGGTGGGGGCTAATCACTTGGCTTCTGTAATGCATAGTGAGCTCAAGCAGCCGGCGAGAGTGATGTTATTTCCCTTGGTTGGGATTTGTTACAATATTTCACTCTAAATTAAACGAATGGCAAGCCATTTGCCTTGTTTCAAAGAAATTATGACAGTCACAGCCGAGTTGAAAAGGGCAGGAACATCTAACTCCAGCTTACAAACTGTACAAAAGCACGAGGGTTAATTGTTCATTAGGTTTACAAAAAAACCAGATTGAAAAGGGCAACAACATCTAACTCCAGCACTGTTTTCGGCAGTCACAGTCAAATGGATCGGTCAGGTCCATAGAATGAACATCCTGGGTCGTAAAATTTACTGGATTATGACCACAATATGTTGTAAATAGAAGCCCGACACGTTCAGAAGCTCTTTTGCCCACCTGAAACTCCTTTTTTTGCTCTTGGACATACCCATCGGTCAATTCAAGAATTATATGGGCTTTTGAATTGATTTTACTATTTACTAGTGTGGATGGGCTGTTTTGTCTTGGGCCCAGAGAAACAATTACTACTAGTACAGTGGAGACACTCTAGAGCTACCCAGAAAAACAATTACTACTAGTACAGTGGAGACACTCTACCGCTTCTGGCTCCTCCTAGGTCATTGAAATGTCTCCCTCTACTGAATGCCGTTATACTTTTGTTCACCGACATGCGGGCCATGCAGCGTGCGGTCCCAAATGCCATCCACCAAATTAGAAGGCAGTATGCAGGCGGAGAGTCACCCGGGTCGTAGCGCGGCAGTAACGAGCCGTCATATCACAAAACCCCACCTCCCCGCAGTCTAAGTTTGACGGACGAAGCAACCATCATTTCACTCTTTGCTGAATCCCCTTCTCCCTCACCGTCTTCAAGAAAGGCAACACTCGCATCTGCCACTGTTCTTCTCTCCGAACGAAGGGAAGGTAAGCAGATCCGTGATGTTGGTATATTTTCGTTCAGAGAAAAAAAGAACTTTTGCAAAGCAGTAACCGATCCTCACTCTCTTTTTGTTTCATTGTCATTGCGATTGTGTTTTCCTCTCAGTGGTCTCCTAGTATTCGTCAGTTTCATGATGGACCAAGTAGAACCAGGCAAAGATCTGCCGATATTGGAGCAGACGCGGGAGGCTGATCCCCACGAGACAGAGAGCTCCAAGAAGATGGAGGCAACCACCAAGCCGACCCCAGATACGCTCACGGCCACTAATGAGATGGTCAACGCCCCGTTTGAGGATACAACCCCCGTGGCACT
>NC_041388.1:163976347-163994625 GCF_002162155.2 Triticum dicoccoides
TCGATTGTGGTTTTTCATCTAAGTATGTGGTGATTCTTTTAGAAAAGGAAGTATGTGGTGATTAATAATGCAAAATTTTATTAGCTTTGATGCCATGCTATACATAGTGGTTTAAATAACTTGTGTTTCTTATACTGAAAAGTAATTCAGAATTTGTTTCTGTTTCAATTAGAGCCCTGATGCAGACAAGGATTGTGTGGTTGTACATGTCACTCGCTATGAGGCGGACGACCTGAATATATGCACTGGGAAAACAGAGTTCTTAGGCTGTTGGATCCTGGAAGCCATTTGCGGTTATACCAATGAAGAGTTGTATTCCAGACTCACAGTTGTCAGGCATGTTGTCCAGGGTGTACTGAAGCACAAGAAGTTCAAAGCTACTCCTTCGTTTGTGAGGCATATTGTTCTTGTCAATCTTACGCAAGACGGTGATGTGGCATGCCTCCACAAACAAGTTTATCAGTGGCAAGGCCACAAGGTTGTCTTCATGAAGGTTCATAGGATTGAGCTGCTGCGGGACGTCCTCGATGATGTTCATGGCAAGGCCCGTCTTGTGTCCAGCCCAAATTAGATCGAGGCATGAAATAGTTGCCCCAGCTAGTGTTTAATAGTAGTTTGGATTGTGTCTAATTATCCGAACCTTGCTTGTTATTGACCCCTCTGGGGCTAGTACTCTGTTTGAATCCGTCTATGGGAACTGCTGCTACTTTTGTGTGCCCGTGAATCATGTGAGAACCATCGTAATTATTGCCGAAACAGATGCGTCCTCACTAGTTTTTTCATGAATATGGCATGGTAAGACATAAGTTGTCACGGTTTACCATACGAGCAGTGTTTTTTTTGATGAAATAGAGCACTCGTTCGAGAACCGTGCGCCGATGTATACATAAGTACTTGTAAACACTGTTGGTGCTACCCCACTTGTAAGCAGTTGTGCAAAACACGACACATTGGCTCAGCTCACTTCAACACTAGGCTATCGACCAGCTAATAATCAACAATTTGCTGTCTGAAATATAAGCCACTATGTATCTTGTTACAGTGGTTCATGCAGTTAATTGATGCCACAATGTAATAAATTACAAACATTCACACGCTAGTCCAGCACTCATGTAGAACACTCACATTAAACTCGTCTTCATAAAAAACTTGAAAAGCATAAGTTAAGCAATTTTATACATCTCAATGATTCATAGAACATAACAAACATATACTAGTTCACAGCAAAAGACAAAGTTGTGAGAAGGTTTAGAAATCAGGAAAAAACAAGCAAGGCTTCTCTGAGCAAAGGGCCTCCCGGCAGGCTTAAATTTCCTGGAGTTCACTCTGGTTTTTTCTTGTTGCCACCATTCAGGGTTAGGTTCTCTCATTCCAGAATAACCAATTATAATTGTGGTCTCAGCTGGAATGCTGAACTGAACCATGCAGTGTACTGACCAGCTGAAATGCTTGTGCATTCCACTAAATTTAAGCACCGCTATTTGCAGAAATAAGCACACCACAATGCCTCTTGTCCGTGCACCTGTCCCAAAAACCCGCGCGTGCAGCCGTGCCAGCTAGTCCTCGGTCCATGGATGAACTAGTAGAAAGTGCATTCTGGACTAGGATGCAGTTGTTTTCGCTCGTCCCTGCACTGCAATCAGGAAGTAAAACGTACGAATCAGCTTCTTTTAGATTGCGTTGGTCATTCTACCTTAGTTACTACCAATGTAGGGATACCTTGAGGACGGGAGGTTAGACGACGCCAACGAGGGATAGCCATCTCATTTTGCGCAGTTGTACTAAAACTGAGGTGTGTGCTTTTGATTGCGTGGATAGAAACGATACGGAGAAAGACATCCTGAAACGATATGGAGACAAACATCCCTGTTTGCGCAAATACGAAATACGGTTATTTAAACAGTGACATATATTACTACTTTCCCCCGTTTCCTCTTAGAACCAAGTCCTAGATTCATGCTACAGATTTCCCACTTTCTTCCCTGTTTGAACCAACGCTTTGAGTCGACTGTATGAACTATATTTACTTCTAATAATAGTAGAAGTCTAGGTGGCTTTGGAACAGCGGACGGAAGTAGAAAAGGATCCACACGAAGGGAGCTGGGGCAGTAGAGCAAGGCAGGTTTCGAAGGAATATATACCTGAGGGTCATCGGCATGTGGCAAAGACGGCGTCGGGAGGGCGCATCTTGGCCACAATACCACAGGGAGGAAGAAGGGGTCGGAGGCCCTCCCGAGCCGGCGCTCTCTTGCAGAGAACGGCACGGCCGCCCATCGGGACGCGCGGGCAGCCGTTGGTCTCCTCCCTCGCTGCCGACGACAGCGTGAACGATGCACCTACACCCCTGCCCCAGTCGAGGTTGTCCGGCCGGATTTGTGACCAGCCGTGAGCTGAGAGAGAGTGTGGCCACCTATGTGTTGCTTAGATCTGGAGAGCATGAGAGAGTGAACGAGAGGAACCCTAGTAAAGCAAGCGCTAAGGCTCCTGCTTTTATATATAGTGGAGTGATTTTGTTGTACTAGCTTCAAAAGAATGCGCTCCTACGTGTACCCGCGAGTGGGTGTGAGAGAACTAGTGCGTGCATGCACCGCTTCTCTTCGTGAGAGTACAATATATTATGCCCAAAGAATGTTTGCCGCAAGAGTAATAGTATAAGTGTGTGATGTGTGAGCTAAAATAAAATGTGTGTGCCGTCTTTTGTTTTTTAGAAGTTCTAAGGGTAGGGTGTGAAGAGCACATATGTGCGTGACGTCTACCTGCAGATAGACGATGGGTGCGATGTGCGAGTCTGCGAGAGGACTCGGGAGAGTCGTGACTCGTGAGGGTGTGTGTGCGTGAGAGAGAGGGGGGCACGTATCAATGCAATGCATGTGTCCGTAAATCATTATCCGACAAACGTTCGCCACAAGCCTTTTCCTGACGAACGCCGTAAGAACCATTAGATCGGCATCCGACAGTGTCAGTTTTGCCATGTCATTTAACAGAATAGCCACTCCTCCTACACACAAATCTTCCACGTGAGTGTTAGCAACTGTCGAATGCTCCCTCCGTTTCCGAAATGCAGTGCATATAGCTTTATTGAAAATTTGAACCTCGCAAACTTTTACTGAGTTTTCGTGTACCAAATTGCACATGTAGAATAGCATGTATATATCATTTCATTCATCTTCGAGAGGTAACTATAAAGATGGGTGAGGAGTCTACAAAGAAAGACCATCGTATCACCCGCAACAATTTCAAGCATCCTTTAGTGTCAAGGAATATCATAGGAACTCTATATGATATGATTTTTATAGGATTTTTTCCTTTAGAGCCAATTGGTTCATAGGAATAGATTCATATACTCCACATTTCAAAGGAAATAAACATGATATCATTTCTATAGCTTTAGAGCCACTTGGTTCATATGAATGGATTCCTATACTCCCTTAATTTCAAAGGAAAATAAACATTAGCGTATATTCAATAGAAAAGTTCCTATGATATGAACCAAATTACATCTCTTTTCTAATCCCTCATAGGAATTGAGATACATGTCATTTCTAGATTCAATAGAAAAGTTCCTATGATGTGAACCAAATGACATCTCTTTTCCAATCCCTACTCATAGGAATTGAGGTGCTCCATGTCATCTCTTTCCCTACAACTTCCATGTATACATCTTCTATTCCTAAATAGATAGTACAACCCACTAGTAGCTTTTTTCCAAAACATGCAACTATGGCACAAGAACTATGTAGTGTGCCAATAACTTTGAAAGATGGTCGCTGGATGAAGCTAACCCGATAGTGCAGAGATAGGCAAATCCGAGCACTACTGGCCGTTGGATATCATCAACATTCCACCAGATGTGCCACATGTAGAATTTAAAAGACTCCATGGTTGAACTTAAGCATAATGCACAAACCTAAAAACACAAGCACTTCTCCTTTGTTCTAGAATATTCTGTATCATAATTGATTACTTTTTCTAAATGAATTGTCATTATTTGTTTTTTACTTTATGATTTACAATGCACAACCCCATGAATCTTAACATTTTTATAAAACTAATTGATTTTGAATGAAATGAACTATAAGAACTAAACAAACATCTACATCATGCATATATGACTCAAAGCTTTACATGCTATAGTGTGTATTTATTCATAATTTGGTTTCGAAATCTCATGCGTTCAATACATGTGTACCTTACTAGTTTTGAGTAGAGTAGCAAATTTCACGCGGCCCCGGGTATATCAAAATGCAGGGCCCATGCATCATTGCCTTTCGGTCGAACCTACGTCCATAATTTTTTGTACGTACTATATCTCCACTGGTCCCCGAACCCAAAATGCTGCCTCGTTCCCGTAAAACCAAGCGGCCCACACATATTTAAGGTGTAGACTCGAACCCGTTTACTACGACATGGCCCCGCACGCCGTAGTACTCCTACAAAACCTACCGCCGCACTCATCATTGGTTTTCTTCAAGAGGACGAGGGAGAAGCCGATTTGTAGTGGAGGCGCTTTCAAAAAAAAGGATCTGTAGTGGAGACCCCTACCCTAGGTGCCCTAGGTAGCTGCCGCACGCATCATTGTTTTCTCTTTTCTTTATGCTCTTGCGCCCTAGAGTGAAATGATGGTTGCTTCGTCCATCCAGCTTAATGCGGGAAAGGTGGGGCTTTGTGATTTGACCCCTCATCGCTCATTTTCTACTACTGCGGCGCTACGACCGGGGTGCCCCCAATTCCAACCGCTGCTCCGAACTGTAATTTGGTGCATCGCACGTGGAACAAGATGGTGGATGAGCCACATGTCGGCCAAAGGGGTCCTGTTAAGTGTGTCGCCATTTCGTGTGCGGACTGACCCTGCTTGAGTTGCTACGCCAACACGACAGGAGCAGCCTACCACTTGGTTTTGCTCCTTGGTGAATCCCAACTATATTGATCTAAAAAGATACATGCTGAACTACCCTCTCCGTCTTGGTTTTTTTATTTTTAGGCGTCTCGGTTTATAGGGCCTGCTCGTAGTTCTAGGTCATCCATTTGACTAACTAAATATGAGTTACTATGTCACAAAAAGTATATCATTGGATTCTTAAGCGGATGTAGTTGTATTTAAAAGTCGATGGCGGGGCTTTTCCTGCGTGGTAGGCGGGGCAGTTCCGCCTAGTCGGTTCGACAGAGACGCGAGAAGACGTGGGAGTAGGCTGCTGCAAATGTAGGGCTGTGTGATTTGACAACGAGTTACCGCTGGACAGGTGGGGCCTCGTGATTTGACTTGCCATTATCATTTTAACTGCGGTGCTACGACCGGCGTGAGTCTCCCGATTCCTGACGACCTCCATTACAAACAAAGAGATAGAGAGGAGTAAAAAAATACACTTATAGCCAACCTTATAGCCAACCTTGTTGTAGTATGAGTGACTAAGTGATGACTATGTATGACATGCCAACATCAGATAGCCTAACGCACCGTGTTAAATCTCCAAGGGCGTGACCGCACGAGCGACGTGACGGTCGTGGTAGGCGCGACCATGATACGGGCTTCTGGCAGCCCTTGGATCTGAGATCAAACGGTCGCATGCTAAGTTGCTGAAAATTTGCAGAATAACCCTCCATGATAGGATATTCACCCATAGGTCTAGAATCACGCCATGCAACCGTTCGATCTCAGATCCAAGGGCTCTCGGAAGCCCGCATCATGGGAGAATGGAAAGCCACTACCCTGCTGTTCGCACGCTGGCAGTTCGCTCCTACTCGTCCCCGCACGTCCTTCAATACTACGGCGGTTCGCTCCTAGTCGTCCCGTCCATTCACATTACGGCAGTTCCACTAATCCTAACCCTCCTCCCAAATCCATGGCGTCCCAAATCTCCACGATCGGCGGTGAGTACAAGGTTAGAACCATCACCGGCGATGAGTTCGACATCATCTACACCCATTCTTTTGCGACAGTGAAAGGATGCCTTTCTCGCTTTAGACGCATGTTCGAAAACTCAGATGATGAGTGGGTCGCTGGGCTAGATGTTGAGTACACCACAGTCCTGGGACCAGAGAAGGATATAAAGGACGAAGAGAGGAAGAAGCCCACCGTGATCCAGGTTTGCGTACATAACGTTTGCTTGGTCTACCACATATGCCATGCCGACGTTGAGTGCCAGGATTTTAAGAACTTCCTCAAGGAAAAAATAGTGAAATTCGTTACTGTAGACTTTAAGAACGACAGGGATGTCCTGCGTCGGATAGGTCTCATTGTAGGCAACCCCTTCGACCTCCAGAAGAATCGGCTGGTGTCCTCTCGTCAGCCTTCAATGCTGACCCTGGCAGGAGCCATGGTTCATCCTTCGTACGGTAAACTGGAGAAACCTCCATACACGTTTCATCGTCATGCATGGCAGCGGAATGTACTAGATATAGACCACATCCACTATGCTGCAATGGATGGCTACCTTTGCTTCAATATCTACAAGGGTTGGATGAAGAGCAACAGCCAAGTGTGCGGTTCAAGCAAAGAAGTATGGGCCAAGAGGGAGAGGGACAAGGACGAAGTCGAGGACGTGGACGAGGACTCCGAGTAAGGTGGCAGTGTCGTTGCTCATGGTGGTTCTAAACTTCTAATGAAGTGTCTACCGGATTAGTTGCATAGTTTAATTTCAGGTGTGCTTAGTTTAATTTGAGGGGTGTGTTGTGCTGAGCCCCCAGCAGAACTATGTTATGTTTCTTCTCGTTACTTTAACTCTTCAGTATGTACATACTACTAGTATTTCTTTAATAGAATTTAGCACCCAATTAAGCACGTACTAGCTTTTTTAATAGTACTATATGCATAATTTGGCGACGAGCGCTCTCTATATGTACCACCTTTTTTTAATTTCAATTTTTGCTCCATGACGCAATCCATCGATAGTACTAATGTACAAAAGTATACATTTTTTAAAAGGCTAGAGTACTGTTCATCACATATATAGCCAGTTAAATTCTCCACCTAGAACGACGTGCATGCCATGTAGTAAGCCGATACGAAGGAAGTATAGTAAAAATGAGGTGATTTTACCGAGCGATCGGCGGGGGAGCATGGCCTGTCATGCGGTCCCACGTGTCATGATGTACCAAGGCTATGCGCGTGTCCCTCTTGAGGCAGAAGCAATACTACGTGGTTTGAGATGATGGCGAACCGAAGTGTGAAATAATGGTCGCTTCGTCCGTCTGGGAAGGTGCGGCACTGTGATTTGACGTCTCATTGCTCATTACTACTACTGGGCCGGTACGAGTGGGGTGCGTCCCCCCTGTTGTTCTGCACTGGTATTTGGTGCTTGACACGTCGACCCGGTTGCTATATGTCCCACATGTCGGCGACAGGAAGTACAGAATTCATGAAAGGGAGCATCGACGGAGGAGTATACTACAGAATTCATGAAAGGGAGCGACTTAGTTTTGGAAAAATCTATTTTTACGGAGTACGTACCAACTAGGGTTTATAGGGCCCATCTAAACACATTCGTTTTTCCGTTTGATAAGTCTCAATTCTACTATACTAGTAGTAGTACCATTACATGTTGGATTTTGAGGTGCGTTAGATCACCCGACGCAAGCAGTGTCAAGAGGAAACTAACCAATGCATGTACAAGTTCATGGAAATTTAGTGGTCATTCATGAATTTGTTCTAATTAATGCCTCGGTAAACATAACTTCTTGAGAAAAATGAGCGTACTAATTACTTGTGCAAACTACGAAATTAATTCGACCACTCACCGTCTACCTTGGTTGGAGAGATTTTGAAATTGAGCCATAAACTGGAAAGGAGGGAGTAGTAACTTTTGTCTCGATTACTATTTGTGGCCTTGTATAGATGCAAAATGTATTTTTTTATAGTGGCCTTGTATAAGTAAATGGAGGGAGTACTAACCAAAGTACGTAGTAGGGACAAGGAGTAAACGGAGGGAGTAGTAAAATTTTCTCCTCGTGCTGCGAGCCACCACGCGCGTGGGCGAGGGAGCGGGCGTAAAGGCGTATAGTAGTAGTAGTAGTACTACTACTACTCGTAAGCAAGCTTCACCTCATCCAGTGAGCCACCGCGCCCGTGGGCGGGGGAGACGGCGTGCTAAGCAAGCTTTGCCTCGTTCTGCGAGTTGACGGGACACATCAAAAGTACTCCAGTCTATAGAGCCTTGCCTCTAAGGTAGGCCCCACATGGTTTGCCTCTTTTTTTTAATTTAACATAACGCGTCAAGTCACAATTTGTTTGTTCACCCGTGGTAGACGATCCTCCCTCCACCAAGTGGACAACCAGTACACGTGCCAAATTACCACGTGGGCTGCCGTTTTCGTACAGAAATGAGCTCCACCGTGTACCCGCGCGGGTGTGGTTGGGAAAGAGACGGGAGTACGTGCGCCGTGCGTGCACCTCTTCTCTTCGTGCACGTCCCCCACCCACGTGGGTGTGTGTGAGAGAGATACAATCCTAGACATAATGCGCCGTCCATCCCCATGCCTCCGCCCAGTCCGACCACCAGTCACCACCACGCCCCACTCCTGCTCACCTTATCTCTCATCTTTCTCCCTCCATTTTTATATACAAGGGGCCACTATCAAAATTACAATTTGCAGATATACAAGGCCACTAACACTAATCGATGCAATATTAATGGTGTTTGCCTCGTGGTACTAGCAAAGGAGGACATTAATTATCCCTTGCATGCATGCGGGAGTTTGTAAAAAATGCATCTTGATGTTCCGTGCAATGCACGAGCATCTTGCTAGTCCATGAAAACAACACATGGCAAAATTCCACGGCGAACGAGGGATTTGAATCTGTTGGGAGGGGCTGTTTGGATCTTGCCCGGGGTAGCCAAAATATTGGCGACCCTTTTGTCCATCGGTGCCTTTGCCACCGATGAACGAGGAATGGCTTGGGTGCTCATGCTGTCATGCATCCTCCAGCACGCACGTTGGAGACGAGCTCACACGAGCTGTGTTTTTTGTCCCACAACGCCGCCCGAGCCACCCGCAGACCGACCGGCGACCCGCAAATTACGCCATCCAACCATAGCCGCGCACATTATGACAGCAACTCAACCAACCGGACGAAATTCACGCAAACACGTAGACAAACTGATATTTCATATAAACAACGACGGAAATCATATAAAATATCGGATTTTCATACAAACATGACGGATTTCATTGCATTCAAATGAACTACGCGGGTGCTAGTTCTAGACAACACATGTATATAATACCTGGCCTGAATGGTCGCCCGTCGATCGATTTGTGTTCCTCATGTCCGGCAGCACGATCACCGGACTGCCGGGAGCCCCGGAGGTATATGCTTCAGCGCAAAGGATGGCTCGCTTCCCCACTGCCCAACTGATATCATTGGCTGGTGCCGAAGATGATGGTGGCCGGCACCAGTTCGAGTTCATCACCGGCCACTACTTCGCCATGGCCGGCACTGGCTTGAGTTCATCCTAACATTCCCCTCTTCCGTGGAGCCCATGCGGGGTCGACGAAGGTCCTCGCAAGAAAAGGATCCGGCAAGACACCTGCTGTGTACGCCGGCGTCGCCTCCGCGATGGCCTTCATGGGACCCAAGCGGCGGCGGCCTCCCGTGTTCCACTTCTCCTTGATGATGGTGGCGGACGTAGAGGCGCTGGCCACCGACCCGTCGCTCTCCGCGCACCCGACTTTTGTCGCTGCTTGCATGGCGCGGCCACCGGCATGGGAGTCTCGGCCACAGAAACGGGAGACGCGGTACGAGGCGGCGTGGACGGCAGCAACGATGCCCGTGCGCCGCTTCTCGTCGAGCTGGCCTGGAGCGGCGAGTTGCTGAACCACGTGCCGGCTTGGGGCGGCAACTAGCTCCGTCGGGCGAGGGAAGGGAGGTGGATCAGCAAGCTGCATAGCTTGTATCCGGCGGGCTACCCAGCCGGCTTGGGTGTGGAATAACTACTCTTCGTAAGCCATTGTAAGAGTGGACAAAATGGTGGAGGAGATAGGGGAGCGGCAGAGGTGTGCGATTCTTGGCCGGCGTTTGGCCTCGTTTAAATAGGAGATTAAATAGACGGCGAACGGGAGGAGCTCGGCCGGCGTTGCATTTAACGCCGGCTCGGTCATGAACGGACGTGTGTCCAGAGTGGGTTTCTCGGCTTCCACACGGGCGGGTTTCATGGAGGCATTTGAATGCGGCACGGAGGCGTGTTCAGCCGGGCGTGCCGCGAGTGGCGCCCTCGAATCTGACCTAGGACACTGCGCTGTTCTTCCACTGACGTGTGGGCTCTTTGGGTGCATGGCCTGCATGTAAGTGACCCAATGCAGGCAGCGCACAGCAGAGGAACCTTTGGTGGGCCAGGGCGGTCAGAAGCGGGCATTTCATAAACCGATGATTGTTCATTGAGTGTGACATCATCTTTTTCATGTAGATAAGCCTACTATGTTGATAGCCCGTTCGATACGTTGTGATTCATAAAGACTGCTGCAAACATCAATGTTCTTCTTATCACAGATAAGATTGATTAATACCTGTAACAATCCATGTCCTTAACAAAGGGTGCATGCATGTATAGGTTGAGCGTGTGTCTTGCGTCGTGTGCTGTGTGCATGCAGGCGTGCGAGTGTTGCATGCGTGCAAGGGTACGTTCCAGTGTTGCATGCATGGGTGCGTATGTGCATGTGTTCGTGAGTGCATGTGTACGTGTCAGTGTTACACGCCAGCATGCGTGCGTGTGTACGTGTCAGTGTTGCACGCCTACATGCGTGCGTGCATGTGTACGTGCGGGGTGAGGCTACACGTAAGTCGACTGAATTTTTCATCTCTGGTCATTAGATTTTCCAGTTTATCATCAATCTCCACCCCCTTGAGCCGCCAGCCACCACCGGCCGAACCGCCAGCCCCCGCCGCCCGCGGCCGGCCCGCCCTCCCCGAAACCACTCCCCACCGTTGGTCCGCCGCTGCACCGGCCATCCCTCTAGCCCCCCGCCAAGCTTTTTCTCCGGGGATCCCCACCACACCGCCCAATGAACGCCCCCCAACCGCCAGTGACTGCCAACTAGAGGTCTCACGACTTCGAATACCCACCTACCACTAATTTATTACCATTTCTGTCCTTCATATACGCGCTGACGGGTGGGCCCTATGGTAATGTGCGCTGCTGAATGTGGACCCTTTGACTGGTCAATTGATCGTGTTATCAACAATTACGGAGATGTATGGTGAACCAGTGACCGTATGATCACCCTACAATGTACTCCTATTTTATTAACACAATACAGATTCAAACTACCATTCCTTTCTTTCATATACGGGCTGATAGGTGGGCCCCATGGTTACGCACCCCGATGGTGCAACACTAGTTGCGCCGTGTGGAATGTTTGACTGGTCAATTGATTGTGTCATCAACAAAATATGGAGTTGTACGGGTGAGCCAGTGACCGTATAATCATGATATGTATTTGTTTAACACGGTATAGACGCAAGGGCTCATATATACGCGCAAGCACTCACCGCTATAAGCGCACACACGCGAACCCTACCCCTATGAGCACCTTCAAGAGAGTGGGCCAGCATATATGATCTTGAGATTTTATGAAGTCACCATAGGTGCCTCATAGTCGAGTGGAACGTCTCCTCCCACTAAACGTACATCACCGGAAAATACTGAAATTAACACAAGATAAATGCAAGCACCGGGGCTTTAACTTGGTGGGCTCGAGAAACCACTATCCTCTAACCATCCAACCACATGTTGGTTAGCACGACAAAATGTATGAGGTGACCGTGATGAGCTTATTCTGAAGTCCAGTGACCATATGGTGCTTTCGCTTCAAATACAATGACCGTAAGTGTCGTCAACAAAATACGGAGCACGCATCAAATGCAAAGTCCATCAGTGTCATCAACAAAATATGGAGACGTATCGTGAGCTAGATACCGTTGTACTATTGTATATGCTTATTTTCTTAGTGGCCGATTGCGTGTGTGGTGTGGTGGGCACATCATTTCTAGTTGTGGTGGGTCAACATGAGGACTAATGGGTCGGTTCCATCCTGCGCCACATATAGGTTGGACCGAGACGTGTTATACGAAGACCCATGTGGAGGACTCGGCATACAACACGAAGCTACCAGAGTCGTGGAGGACTCTATCCCCACTGGTGATAAGCCAACTATATATTATGTGTAACCCTAGGCCCTTAGTATGTTATACAAGCTTGGGGGCTAGTTCGTCGATAGTATACACACACACACAATGCCTGGTATTCACGTGTACTTTGTACACACCCCTATCACTAATATACAGTACCAGGAGTAGGCTCTTTCTTCAACTGCAAGGGTCCGATCCAAACTAGGGTAAAACTTTGCCTCGTATTACCATCCAGCCTAACAGCCAGGGATATCCTACCGAATGATACGATGAAATCATATCTGCCAACTACTAAGAGAGAGGTGTGTCGGGGGAGGGGCAATGTGTGCGAGAGAGGCCTAAAGATAATGTGCGTGCGGGAGACACGTAGGCACATATATGTGCGTATAAAGGGCTAGTAGAGACCGTGGATGTGTATATATGCATGTGAGAGAAATAGTGTTTTCCAACTAAGATTAGTGAAAAGAGTGGTACATAGTAGTCAGAAAGAGAGAGAGAGAGAGAAACAGAGAGAGCATGTGCGTGAGACACCCCGACACCCTAAGAGATATTGTGAGCATGTGTGAAAGAGAAATGTCGATGCATATAAAGTGTGTGCACTTATGCGTTAGATAGAGAGATATATAACGAGTTTGTGAGAACAGGGCGAGGCATAGTGCATCTACGTGTAAAAGGCAGTTCTACGCATTAAATTAAAAATATAAATGGCATTATTATTTTTGGATGAGATCATGATTTTTGCAAATTGTGTATGGACGAAAATCGGTCTATCAGACACCCATACTCTATTGAATTCTAGCATGTGCATGTGTTTATTTCATATTATCGATCCATAGAGTGAGAGCGGTTTGAAATACAGGCAATGGATCTTTTGCAATTCATATATAAACATTAATTAGTGCACTCCATGTTGTTAGTGTGAAGCACTTTATACATTTGTCACTTGCATGGATACATTCCAAATTGCTAGCTACGAAATAGAATACATGTCGAATTCAACATAAAGGGGGTTTCAAAGATTCGAATTCATAGGAAGTGCATTCATCTATTTGAACCCGAGATAATGGCATTTGTAAATCAGATGTAAAAGGGGGCATCAATCTTTGTTGTGAGTTTGAACATGCTATATATATTCATACGCATATCTAAATTTTCTTTTGCAACCAAGGAGATTATATCTGGAACCATGCATGAACTGAGGTAAGTTGCATATTTTTTAATATATACTCGTGTACAATGTATATTCAAATGTACCCCCTCCATTCCAAAATAATCGTAGCTTTAGGATTTTCAAGAGTAAAGATTTGTGAAGTTTGACAAATCCTGAAAGTTCAATTCAAGAGAACCGAAAACGTTAATGCTTCTGCTCCCAAATATTGAACGAAGCGCCAAATAAGCCTCTGGTCACCCGAAACCGTGCGAGACTAATGTTTTGGTGGTAGGAAATAACTGTCCTGACTCTGGCCCGTGTAGCCTATCGGCTCGATGTCCAAAGGTCTAAATCGGGGTAGGTTTGTAACTTCACCAAGACGCCAGTCTCAACCGCCTTCGAGAAGCATTCATACGCCGTGGGTGCCTACCCATGCGCTCGACCGAAATCTACCCCGCCCACATTTGGGACACCTGACATGACTGTCCTACCCCTAACCCGCAATATGTCCGAAATGTTAGATGGGGGCAAAGTTTGTAACTTTCCCCAAATTTCAAACAAGCGCGTCTCAAACTGAAACATTGTTCCCCCTTAGTTCCCCGCCTCCCTCCGTTTCCCCATTCATACTCCATGGGCGTGAAAACGCCCTCTCCACCAGCCGCGAAACCCCAGCCTCCTCCGTCCTCCACCCCATAGCGGCCAATCCACCGCCGCCCTCCTCCATCACGCCGGAGCCGGTACCCCGATGTCGTCGTCCAACGCAACCGCAACCGCAACGCCCTCAAGGACTTAGCAGCTGAAGCCGAGGCAGAGCTGCCTCCACGATGCCGACACCAACATGCGCTGTACCAAAACCACTCCAACCACGCCATCCCGCGCCTCACTGCTGCGGTTCCACTTTCGCAACCATCCACCGCACCGGAGCTGTTCCCGCTACGCCATCGTTCGCCGCCTCGGATCTGCTTCCCCGCCGCTGACAGACGGCCACCGCACCACACTCAACAACTTGGCCATGGGTTCGTCCAAGGCTGCACCATCCTCCACAACTTCTGGTTTCCGACGAACAACAAGAAGATCGTTGGAAAAATAGAAGGAGGACACAACACTACCACCAGAAAGAGGTACTCCTCTTCCCTTATTCGTGCAAATGTTACGTCTCCGCTCACACCGTATTCATCCCACAAAAGAAACTAGTTGAGCGCTTCTTACTGCATCTTCTTCGTGATACTAAATGCACAAGGTTTCCTCCCTTTTACTATTTCACCTTTGCTAGAGGTCAGTAGCCCGCCTGGATTTCAATTCAGGGTCAGTCGAACCGCAATTAAAAGAAGCAGCACCTGCTTAGGCGCGTGGAGCACCTAGTCCGCCTGTTCCCCGGGGAAGCGGCACATCGGTGTCTATCATAGAGGTGTGGGGCGCAGGAGCTGCTTGCGCTCGATCTGGAGGTCGGCGGGGCTTGAATGGATGGCCGGGGGGGCGGGGGGGGGGTGCCAAGCATGATGGTGCGGTGAGGTCGAGGGAGGGCGCAGGCAGGGGACGAATACTGGGCCGATGGTCGCTGGCGTTTCATGGAAGATTGTCAACACTGACTGACTGGAGGTAGATGAAGGCGATCTGCCCGTTCTTTGTACATCGGATGGTGCAGAAAAAATGGACTGACCTATTTGCTTTTAGTCGACTGTTAATTTCATAGAATCCTGTAGTAATTTAGTGTGCCATGCATGTTGTAGAGCTATCATATGTCTCCCGTCATTTATTTCTCACCCACCTGCTATCTGCTACCTTTACACTGTACTAATTATGCACACACTTCACCCATACTCACACTATTGTTTTTTTATGCATGGGTATTTCAGACTCTGACGCAGTGTTGATGAATGCAGAAAAGAAAAGACATAAGTCGCTCCAGTGTAATTCGAAGATAAGCACTAAGCATTTCAGCGCTCTAATGGGTGTAGTGTCAGCAGTTGGAGACAGTAAACGTAGCTCTGCAGTTGATGATCTCAATTGCCACACACAACCATCCCAGGTGCTTGCTTTAACTTCGCGCTGTCAAATGTGGTTGCATGTTGCATATGGTGTCTAGCTTATATTGCTTCCAATTTGGTTAAATTGCATCTGCTTACTTTACACATTATACCTTTGATAATGACATGCCTTCCTATTTTTGATACATACTACATATGTCTATTAACCATGTTCGTACATCAAACTAATGCTCTTTTGTATCCCTCGTCAATCACTTATGATGAAACAGTCACCCGAGTGGGTTACTGTGAGACGCCCTACTAGTTTAAAGAGTGCAGTGTCATCCTCCCCACATGATTCTCAAGAAACAGCAAGGCTAAATGAAGATAGGCAACGTAGCTCTCTAGTTGATCACCGCAATTCCCCCACACCACCGTCACAGGTGCTTGCTCTTACTTGGCAGTGTGATATGTGGTTGCATGTTGTATATGGTGTCTACCTTGTAATGCTTCTAATTAGGGTAAATTGCATCTGCTTAGTTAACACATTATACCTGTGAATATGACATGCCTTCCTGTTTTTGGTACATACTACGTCTTTCTATTAACCATGTTATTACATCAAACTATTTTTCTTGTGTATCCCTCATCAATGCTCCTAATTTGTTAAATTGCATCTCCTTAGCTTACACATTATACATGTGAATATGACACACCTTCCTGTTTTTGGTACATACCACATCTGCCTATCACACCATGTTCTTACATCAAACTACTGTTCTTGTGTATCCCGCATCTATCGCTTATGATGAGACAGTCACGCGCGTGGGTTAATATGAGACGCAATACTCTTATAAAGAATGCAATTTCATCCTCTCCACATGATTCTCAAGAAACAGCAAGCCTAAATGAAGATATTGAACGTAGCTCTGTACCTGAAGACCGCACTTCCCCTACACCACCATCACAGGTGCTTGCTCTAACTTCGCAGTGTGATATGTGGTTGCATGTTGCATATGGTGTCTAGCTTGTAATGCTTCTAATTAGGGTAAATTGCATCTGCTTAGTTTACACACTATACCTGTGAATATGACATGCCTTCCTATTTTTGGTACACACTACATCTATGTGTTAACCTTGTTCTTACATGAAACTACCTCTCTTCTGTATCCTACATCAATCACTTAGGATGAGTCACCTTTATTCGTTGCATATTATTTCTAGCCTATTGCCATGTATTACTTCTAATTTGGTCAAATACATTTGTTAGGGCACCCTTTTAATTTGGCAGAGTGATATTGGTTTCATCTTTCATATGGTTTCTAGCTTGCATCGATTCTAACAAGTTCAAGCACCTTGTGCTTAGTTTACACTTTATACATCATACATGTCAATATGTCACGCCGTCCTGTTTTTCATACATATTCCATCCTCCTATCCTGCGGCTGCCTTACATGAAAGTAGTGTTCGTCAGTATCATGCATCAATGAGTTCTAAAGAGCAAATTTTATTCCTTTTTCTTGTGGATTTGACCTGACAAGGCAAAATCAAGAAAGAGGAAGGAAAAGAGTAAGGAAGGCGATGATGGTGGTCCTCTGCAGCAACGTAAATGGAGCTGGCTATTCCTACAAAGGTGCTCCACCACGTACCCGGTACCCGCGAATGCAACAATCGTGCACCTAGGGTTTTAGGGTTTATGTGTTAATGTCGCCTTTACGTAACACTCATGTGTGCGAGACAGCGAGAGGCCGACTATGTGCGTGCGCCTCTTCTCTTCGTATATGTACTCCACCGTTTGTCTGGTGTCCAAAAAATTATAATAACTACTAGCAATGTGCCAATGCATTGCCACACAATCAAAGTAGATTAATACATATTCACCGATTTGATAGAAAAAAGTCTAGTTTTGAAATACGTATATCACTAAAAATATGTTATGTTTCACTCAAAATATATTCCTTTGGCGGTTTTGATGAGATAAGGGAGGAATGTTGTTGGTTTCAAGATTCGAGAAGTGGTATATGTCTAATTTCTACTCTTAGTAGCAAGATGCCCGTGCGTTGCACAGAACATCAAGATCTTGTGGGAGAAAAGGATGAGCGAGGGAAGGCCTTATCTGCAAATGTGGTGAAGAGTGCGAGTAAATTGCCATATTTTCCTTCCTATCCGTCAGATATAAATCGGACGAGCTACATTCCAGGATGGCAGGCCCACCATCATCACCAACTCTATTTTTTATCCCTACTCTTATAAAAAGCATTGTCGGTGATGATCGTGTGCCTGCCATCCTGCAATATAGGCCTGTAACACCCCGGATGTAACTTTCCCTATTTGTACTCCAACTCTTACCGTTTCCGGCGTTAAGTTATTTTATTTTCTCGGGTTCGGGTTTTTGTCTCCGTGTGTTGTTGTCGTTGTCATGCATCTCATATCATGTCATCATGTGCATTGCATTTGCATACGTGTTCGTCTCATGCATTCGAGCATTTTCCCCGTTGTCCGTTTTGCATTCCGGCGCTTCGTTCTCCTCCGGTGGCCATTTCTAGCTTTCTTTCGTGTGTGGGGATTAAACATTTCCGGATTGGACCGAGACTTGCCAAGCAGCCTTGGATTACTACCGGTAGACCGCCTGTCAAGTTTCGTATCATTTGGACTTCGTTTGATACTCCAACGGTTAACCGAGGGACCGAAAAGGCCTCGTGTGTGTTGCAGCCCAACACCCCTCCAATTTGGCCCAAAACCCACCAAACTCTGCTCCATGTCCTAGAGCGTTCGATCACGATCGCGTGGCTGAAAACCGCACCTCATTTGGACTCTCCTAGCTCCTCCTATGCCTATATATACACCCCCCATTCCATTTTCCCGGATCCTCTCCCCCCTAACCCTAGATCCGCGCCGCGCCGGACAAAATTCCGCAGCCGGACATTGTCCGCCCCGCCGTCCACCCGCCACGTGGTGCCTCCCCGTTCGCCGCCGCCTCCCTCCACGCGCCGGCCCGCCGAGCCCAGGCCGGGCCCCCGTGGCCCATCGACGCGCGCCG
>NC_041388.1:163995173-164010296 GCF_002162155.2 Triticum dicoccoides
GCCCGAGCCGGCGCCGCCCCCGTCCAAGCCCGGCGCCGCCTTGCTCCGGCCGTCCCGGCCTCTCCCTCCTCGTCCCCGCCTCGGCCTTCTTCCTCTCCGGCAAGACTCCGGCGGTGAACAGTGAAGTCCGGTGAACTCCGATATCCGTGCCGTTCCAGATCTGGATCCTGAACGGTTGACTTTTTCCTCAGAAACCCTAATTTTTATGCCTACTTTGACCTGCCGTAACTTTGCATCCGTAGCACCGATTTGGACATATAGTATATCAAAATGTTCGCCTCGACGAGTACATCATTTCATTCCATTGCATCATTTTCATTTGAGTTCATCTTGATGCCCAAAATGCTGTTAGAAGGAGGCTTCGTGAGTTAATTGTCAGATCTGCTAGTTCATCTTAGACTTTTGTCATTTTGCCATGATTATTGTGTGCATGCTATGCCTGTGAGTCCTTCATATGTTTTGTTAAGCATTTTGTCTTCTTTCCAGAGGTGCAACCCATGCATTTTTAGGATGTGTGTGGTGACTTGTGCAAGCTTGCAAAGTGAGGCACCCGGTAAATCTGTTTCAGGGACTTAGTTGTTTTCACTTGTTTTCACTAAGTCTGGGATTATTTTAGTTCATGGTGCTATATGTTCAGCTTGTTACCTAGTGATCCATGCCTCTTTTGAGGATGATCATTAAAGGAGTTTTGTTAATAATGTTATGCTCTATCCATCCATGTCTTTGTTTGCAATTATGGAGCACCCTAGCTTGAGTCAATCGAGCTCTACTTTTGCTTCGTGGTGAATCTGGGCAGATCGTCAACTCGTTTGCGATTTTGCCGATGTTATTGTAGTTGATCCGTGCATGCTATGCCATTGTTCTTGCCATGTCTAGCTAGCATTTTGTGCCTTATTTATGGATGTATGCTTGCCTTTTCATGACTTGCACCGTGGTGAGTGCATCGAGCTCGTTTACATGCCGTCGTGAGTCATATTTCAGCATGTCTCAGTTTTCACTAAGTCTGAAAACTGATTGTGTTTTAGCTATGTTCGTGTGCCCGTTAGTATATTTTGTGAACCTTTTGGCCCTAGGTCACCTTGGGTCTTTTGTTAAGCTTGTTGAGTAGCTCCATGCCATATTATTACTTGTCTTAATCAGGTCATGTATCATGTTATTTTGCTGCTCTGAAGAGGGCTTCGTGATCTGAAATTTCAGACAAGTGTTAATTTCACTAAGTCTGGAATCTGTTTTGCATTTGCGTTTTTGCCATGCTTGTTTGAACCTCATAATGGATGATTTGGCCGTAGCTCAGTGCTAGTCTTTTGTTAAGAATATTGTGTGCATCCCTGCCATGCATTTTGTTGTCATGTTTGGTGGCTGTAGCATGTTCATTGCATTGCATTTAGATGCCTACTTGCTGTAAATTGCAGACCGGTGTCATACCTTAAAACGCTTGCCATTTCCAAACCGTAACTCCGATTCCAATGATCTTTATATTGTTTTCAAGCGATTTCATCCCCTCTATCCAGTGGCACACTTGGTTTTCCAAGTTGGGCCAGGTTCATGCATTTCCTGTCATATCTTGCATTTTGCATCCCGCATCGCATCCCTCATAGCATATCATCATTTCATCTTATTGCTTGGTCTTGCTCGTGGTTGATTGTATCCTTGTTGCTTGTTTGTCTTGTTTGGGTAGAGCCGGGAGACGAGTTCGCTACCGAGGAGCCCGTTGAGTTTGCTTGTGAGGATCCAGTCAACTCTGACAACTGTGCAGGCAAGATGATCATACCCTCGAAATCACTACTATCTTTGCTATGCTAGTTTGCTCGCTCTTGCTATGCCAATGCTACGATGCCTACCTTTTGCTTGTCAGCCTCCCAATTTCCATGTCAAACATCTAACCCACCATTGTCCTAGCAAACCGTTGATTGGCTATGTTACCGCTTTGCTCAGCCCCTCTTATAGCATTGCTAGTTGCAGGTGAAGATTGGAGGCCGTTCCTTGTTGGAACATCTTTTATTTACTTGTTGGGATATCATTATATTATCTTGCTATCTTAATGCATCTATACACTTGGTAAAGGGTGGAAGGCTCGGCCTCTCGCCTAGTGTTTTGTTCCACTCTTGCCGCCCTAGTTTCCGTCATATCGGTGTTATGTTCCCGGATTTTTGCGTTCCTTACGCGGTTGGGTTATAATGGGAACCCCTTGATAGTTTGCCTTGATTAAAGCTTTTCCATCAATGCCCAACCTTGGTCTTACCATTTGCCACCTAGTCTCTTTTTCCCTCGGGTTTCCGTGCCCGCGGGTCATCTTATTTAAACCCCCCCGGGCCAGTGCTCCTCTGAGTGTTGGTCTAAACTAGAGTCCTGTGCAGCGCCCCCTCGGGGAAACTCGAGGTTTGGTTTTAGTTGTATGGAGCGCTCATCTGAGTGTGCCCTGAGAAAGAGATATGTGCAGCTCCTATCGGGATTTGTCGGCACATTCGGGCGGTGTTGCTGGTCTTGTTTTAACCTGTCGAAGTGTCTTGAGTTACCGAGATACCGAGTCTGATCGGAACATCTTGGGAGGAGGTCTATTCCTTCGTTGACCGTGAGAGCTTGTCATGGGCTAAGTTGGGACTCCCCTGCAGGGATTGAATTTTTGAAAGCCGTGCCCGCGGTTATGGGCAGATGGGAATTTGTTAATGTCCGGTTATAGATAACTTAAACCTTAATTAATTAAAATTAATCAACTGAGTGTGTTACCGTGATGGCCCCTTCTCTGCGGAGTCCGGGAAGTGGACACGGTGTTGGAGTAATGCTTGCGCAGGTTGTTCTTCTAGATTCTCGCTCGCGCTTTGCCCCCTCTTCTCGCTCTCTTTTGCGAATAAGTTAGCCACCATATATGCTAGTCGCTTGCTGCAGCTCCACATAAATATTTGTCTTACCCTTCCTATAAGCTTAAATAGTCTTGATCGCAAGGGTGCGAGATTGCTGAGTCCCTGTGGCTCACAGATTACTATAACTCCAGATGCAGGTCCAGGTGATTCCGCTCTAGGTGACGAGTACGAGCTCAAGTGGGAGTTCGACGAGGACTCTCAGCGTTACTACGTGTCTTTTCCTGATGATCAGTAGTGGTGCCTAGTTGGGGTTCGATTCAGGGCCTTGTCGCATGTTGGGTTTTCTTCTACTTTGGCGCCGTAGTCGGGCCATGAGTGTTTGTATGATGGATGTTATTTATGTACTTTGATGTGACGTGGCGAGTCTAAGCCAAATATGCATCTCCCCCTTTTATTATATATTACATGGGATGTTGTAATGATTGCCTGACTTGCGACATTGCTTTCAATGCGGTTATGTCTCTAAGTCGTGCCTCGACACGTGGGAGCTATAGCCGCATCGAGGGCGTTACAAGTTGGTAATCAGAGCCTTCCCCGACCTTAGGAGCCCCATTGCTTGATCATTTTTAGCGGCCGAGTTGTGTCTAGAAAAAAAATGTTTTGAGTCTTTAGGAATTATATATCAGAGAGCTTAGGAATTCTTTTTACTTCCTAGTCTCCTCATCGCTCTGGTAAGGCATCCTGACGTAGAGTTTTGACTCTTCTCTTCTCAAATTTCACTAAATATTTTTTAGGATCACGCGAGTATCTTGGAATCGTTCCGATGGCTTATGATGAGAACATTGTCTTGGTGCCTCCTGTCAGGGGTTTAGTGGAAGTGTCCTGGGGAGTTGAGCTCTGAGGTGTTGTCATCATAATTTTATTGTTGCAATTCTGGAATACTTGAGATATGTTCGCCGACATTGAAAATCTCTTTTATGCAGTTCGTTGGTGAGATAACCTCGACGCCACCCAGTACTGGTGCGGGAGTTCGGGAGTATCGCCATAACTTGTATAACGGATGCTTTTCGAAGGTTGAGGTAGATGGTTTCCGAAGTTTTCTCGGTTATGTGTTGAAGGATGGATACAGCTGGATGTAGGATTTGTTAGTTTGGGTGAGATATTATGCTTCCCCTGTATCCCCAACACCTGATTGCATAACCGGAAAGGTTCAGGAGTTTCATAGGTGGGAATTCTAGTAGCTCTAGTTCTTCTTCCACGGATATTGGTTTGAGATTGGGATTTCTTACCGATTATTCGTTCTTGATCCGTACCTTGTTGATTTATTTCTCTACCTTAATTCTACGTGGCTTCTCAATTTAGGGATATGTGACCATTTGAAGAGGAATGCATTCCTTCATTTTGTTCGGATGTTAAGACTATATGTTGCAATTTTCATTCCATTGGATTCAGCTTCAATATTTATCTGTCAATGTGCTAATGGTGGTAAACCTCTTCAGGATGGCTCCTCCAACGCGCACGACTCCGAATCCTGATCCGCCACCGCCTCCACCTCCTCCAGAGGCATGGCAAGCTGTGATGGCCGCAACCAATGCAAACACACAGCTGATCATGCAAATTCTTCAAGAGCGCAATCAAGGCAGTCAAGGGAATCAAGGCAGCAATCAGAGTCACTTTGCTACACTCAACCAGTTCCTTGCTAACGGGCCAAAGACTTTCAGCAATTGTGTTGAGGCAACCGATGCTGACGATTGGCTTGTGGATCTGTGTAAGCATTTCGAGTGCAGTAACGTTAGGCCTGAGGACTTTGTGAAGTTCGCTTCCTTCCAACTCAAAGATCAAGCTGCAGAATGGTTCCAGCAGTACAAGGATTCCAGAGGTGGACATGTTATCACTTGGGATGATTTTCGTCGAGATTTCTGAGCTCATCATATTCCGCAGAGCGTGGTTGAAAGCAAGCATGAGGAATTCCGCAATCTGAAGCAAGGCTCTTTGTCTGTCTATGACTACAACAAATTGTTCCAGAAGCTTGCCCGCTTTGCCAACCAGGACGTGCCTGATGAGAAGAGCATGATATATTAGTTCAGGGGTGGTCTCAGAGAAGATATTCAGCTCGCTCTTGTTCTCTTCGAGCCCTTAAGATACGATGAGTTCTACAACATGGCATTGAAGTAAGAGGCTGCTCAGTTGAGGTGTGATGCTTCCAGGAAGCGAGTCAGAGATGTTACTCCTTCTTCCTCTACTCAAGTGGCCAAGCAGCAGAAGTTTTGGCTTCCTCCTCCTCCGTTCCATCAGCCGTATCAGCAGAAGAGCAAATGTGGCAGTGGTTCTTCCCACCCACCCAACCCTGGCTTTCAGAACAAGGCTTCGTCTCAAGCTCCAAGATCGAGTGCTCCGTATCACCGTCTGCTCTCAGAGGTCACGTGCAACAAGTGCCAACAGAAGGGTCACTATGCCAACAAGTGTTTCAACCAGAGGCGTCTTCCTCCTCCTCCTCCTGTCAGATCGGCAAGTACAGCTGTGGTCAAGCATAACCCCAAGTTCGCCAAGGTCAATATGGTGAATGCAGCTCAGGCAGAGGGCTCACCAGATGTGATCATGGGTAACCTTCCTGTTAATGATATTCCTGCAAAAGTTCTTTTTGACACCGGTGCATCGCATTGCTTCATTTCTAAACCTTTTGCATCAAAGTATGAGTGTGATTATCAGTATCTGCAAAGTTCCTTGCAAATCGTGTCACCGGGGAAGCAGATGACAGCTAACACCCGCGTCCCTGAGGTTACTATCACATTGGGTGACTACAAGTTCCTTTCTTCCCCAATTGTTCTTGGTAACTCGGATATTGATCTTATTCTCGGGATGGATTGGCTTTCTAAGCACACGCCACATCTTGATTGTGCTGCCAGGCAGATTCAATTGACTCATTCATCTGAGGATGTAATTGTCTTTGCCGCTCGGGATAATACCATCCGTCTGTTTTCTCTTAATGAGAAGGGTGAATTGGATGCCATCTCTCAAATTCCAGTCGTTTGCGAATATCAAGATGTCTTTCCAGAAGAGCTCCCAGGAATGCCTCCGCACCGGCCAGTTGAATTCGTTATTGAGCTTGAGCCTGGCACGGAACCTGTGTGCAAACGTCCTTACAAGCTCGGACCTGAAGAGTTGAAGGAGCTAAAGAAGCAACTCGATGAGCAAGAAAGAATGGGTCTCATCCGGCCTAGTTCTTCTCCGTGGGGTTGTGGTGTTCTTTTTGTGAAGAAGAAGGATGGAACGGACCGACTTTGTGTTGATTACCGTCCAGTGAACAAGAAGACCATCAAGAACAAATACCCACTTCCCAACATCAATGAGCTGTTCGAACAACTCAAAGGTGCTCAAGTATTCTCCAAGCTTGATCTCCGTATGGGTTATCACCAGATTCGCATTCGTGAAGAAGATATTCCCAAGACAGCATTCAGAACAAGCTTTGGTTCATATGAATACACTGTCATGTCTTTTGGCCTCGCCAACGCTCCTCCGACGTTCTCTCGCATGATGAATTTCATCTTCAACGCCTACACCAATGACTTCGTTTTGTTCTATCTCGACGACATTCTGGTTTTCTCGAAGAACAAGGAAGATCATGCCAAGCATCTGCGTTTGGTTCTTGATAAGCTCAGGGAACATCAGTTCTACGCCAAGTTCTCCAAGTGTGAATTTTGGCTTGATGAGGTTCTTTATCTTGGTCATATCATCTCTGCCAAGGGCATTTCCGTGAATCCTGAGAAGGTGTCTGCAATTATGAATTGGGAACCTCATCAGAACGTGAAGCAACTCCGCAGTTTTCTCGGTCTCGCAAGCTATTGCCGAAGATTCTTTGAAAACTTTTCTAAGATCGCGAAGCCTCTCTCAAATCTTCTTCAGAAGCACGTCAAGTACGTTTGGTCTCCGGAGTGTGATATTGCTTTCAACACTTTGAAAGAGAAATTGATCACTGCTCCAGTTCTGACTCCGCCTGATGAATCCAAGCCGTACGAGGTCTTTTGTGATGCCTCTCTCCAAGGTCTTGGCGTAGTATTGATGCAAGAGAAGAAAGTTGTTGCTTATACATCTCGCCAGTTGAAGCCTAATGAGAAGAACTACCCCACTCATGATCTCGAGTTGGCGGCAGTTGTGCATGCTCTGTTGACTTGGAGACATCTTCTATTGGGAAGAAAAGTGGACATTTTCACTGATCACAAGAGTCTCAAGTACATCTTCACTCAGCCTAATCTCAACCTCAGAAAAACTTGATGGGTCGAAATGATTCAAGAGTATAATCCGAGTATCGAGTATACTCCAGGCAAGGCCAATGTGATTGCTGACGCTTTGAGCAGAAAGGCCTACTGCAACAGTCTGATTCTCAAGCCTTACCAACCCGAGCTTTGTAAAGCTTTCCGCAAACTTAATCTGCAAGTTGTTCCTCAAGGTTTCCTCGCCAACCTTCAAGTCTCTCCTACCTTAGAAGACCAGATTCGCCAAGCCCAGCTTCTTGATGCTATGGTGAAAAAGGTGAAAATTGGGATTGCCAAGAGTCAGTCCAAGTACAAGTGCTACCGCCTTGATGACAAGGACACTCTCTTCTTCGAGGATCGTATGGTTGTGCCCAAAGGTGAACTTCGTAAAGTGATCATGAACGAGGCTCACAATTCTCTCCTCTCCATCCACCCTGGGAGCACGAAGATGTATCAGGACCTTAAGCAAGCTTATTGGTGGACTCGAATGAAGCGCGAGATCGCTCAATTTGTGAATGAATGTGATGTCTGCAGAAGAGTGAAGGCAGAACACCAAAGGCCAGCTGGTCTCCTCCAACCTCTTGCCATTCCAGAATGGAAGTTCGACCACATTGAGATGGACTTCGTGACTGGGTTTCCAAAGTCCAAGCGTGGCAATGATGCTATATTCGTTGTCATCGACAAACTCACCAAAGTGGCTCACTTTCTGCCTATCAAAGAGTCGATCACTGCAGCTCAATTGGCGGAACTCTATACCTCTCGAATTGTCTCTTTGCACGGTATTCCTCAAGTGATATCTTCAGACCGTGGCAGCATCTTTACCTCGAAGTTTTGGGATTCTTTCCAGAAGGCCATGGGCACTAACATCCACTTTAGCACAGCTTTCCATCCTCAAACAAGCGGTCAAGTCGAGCGTGTCAACCAGATTCTTGAAGAAATGCTCAGGGCTTGTGTGATCTCCTTCGGCATGAAGTGGGAGGATTGTCTTCCTTATGCTGAATTCTCATACAACAACAGTTTTCAAGCAAGTTCGAGCAAGGCCCCATTTGAAATTCTGTATGGCAGGAAGTGCCGTACCCCTCTCAACTGGTCTGAAACCGGTGAACGTCAGCTGCTGGGTAATGACTTAATCACAGAAGCAGAAGAAATGTGCAAAGTCATTCCTGATAACCTCAAAGCAGCCCAATCCCGCCAGAAGAGCTACTATGATAGTAAGCACCGTGATTTGGCTTTCGAGACCGGAGATCATGTTTACCTCCGTGTCTCTCCTATGAAAGGTACTCGTCGCTTCGGTATCAAAGGGAAGCTTGCCCCTAGATACGTGGGACCTTTCAAGATTGTCAGCAAGAGAGGCGACCTCTCCTATCAACTCGAGCTTTCTTCAAACTTTGCAAATGTTCATGACGTGTTCCATGTCTCTCAGATTCGAAAGTGCTTCAAGACTCCTGAGCGCACAGTCAACTTCGAGGACATTGAGCTCCAAGAAGATCTCTCTTATCGTGAGCACCCAGTTGCTATTCTTGAAGAGACTGAACGCAAGACTCGCAACAAGTCAATCAAATTTCTCAAAGTCAAGTGGTCACACCATTCCGACCGTGAAGCTACCTGGGAACGCGAGGATCACCTCCTTCTGAGTACCCGGAGTTCTTTCAGTCCTAGATCTTGGGACGAGATCTTTTCGTAGTGGTGGAGTGTTGTAACACCCCGGATGTAACTTTCCCTATTTGTACTCCAACTCTTGCCATTTCCGGCGTTAAGTTATTTTATTTTCTCGAGTTCGGGTTTTTGTCTCCGTGTGTTGTTGTCGTTGTCATGCATCTCATATCATGTCATCATGTGCATTGCATTTGCATACGTGTTCGTCTCATGCATTCGAGCATTTTCCCCGTTGTCCGTTTTGCATTCCGGCGCTTCGTTCTCCTCCGTTGGCCATTTCTAGCTTTCTTTCGTGTGTGGGGATTAAACATTTCTGGATTGGACCGAGACTTGCCAAGCGGCCTTGGTTTACTACCGGTAGACCGCCTGTCAAGTTTCGTATCATTTGGACTTCGTTTGACACTCCAACGGTTAGCCGAGGGACCGAAAAGGCCTCGTGTGTGTTGCAGCCCAACACCCCTCCAATTTGGCCCAAAACCCACCAAACTCTGCTCCATGTCCTAGAGCGTTCGATCACGATCGCGTGGCCGAAAACCGCACCTCATTTGGACTCTCCTAGCTCCTCCTATGCCTATATATACACCCCCCATTCCATTTTCCCGGATCCTCTCCCCCCTAACCCTAGATCCGCGCCGCGCCGGACAAAATTCCGCAGCCGGACATTGTCCGCCCCACCGTCCACCTGCCACATGGCGCCTCCCCGTTCGTCGCCGCCTCCCTCCACGCGCCGGCCCGCCGAGCCCAGGCCGGGCCCCCGCGGCCCATCGACGCGCGCCGCCGCACCGCTGCTCCCCGCCGCCCAAGCCCGACGCCGCCTCACCCGCCCGGCTGCCGCGCCGCCTCGCCGCCGTCCATCGCCGCCACCGCAGGTCGCCGCCGCCACCCGAGCTCCCTCGCCGCCCGCGGCCGCCCGAGCCGGCGCCGCCCCCGTCCAAGCCTGGCGCCGCCTTGCTCCGGCCGCCCCGACCTCTCCCTCCTCGTCCCTGCCTCGGCCTTCTTCCTCTCCGCCAAGACTCGGGCGGTGAACAGTGAAGTCCGGCGAACTCCGATATCCGTGCCGATCCAGATCTAGATCCCGAACGGTTGACTTTTTCCTCAGAAACCCTAATTTTTATGCCTACTTTGACCTGTCGTAACTTTGCATCCGTAGCTTCGATTTGGACATGTAGTATATCAAAATGTTCGTCTCGATGAGTACATCATTTCATTCCATTGCATCATTTTCATTTGAGTTTATCTTGATGCCCAAAATGCTGTTAGAAGGAGGCTTCGTAAGTTAATTGTCAGATCTGCTAGTTCATCTTAGACTTTTGTCATTTTTGCCATGATTATTGTGTGCATGCTATGCCTGTGAGTCCTTCATATGTTTTGTTAAGCATTTTGTCTTCTTTCCAGAGGTGCAACCCATGCATTTTTAGGATGCGTGTGGTGACTTGTGCAAGCTTGCAAAGTGAGGCACCCGGTAAATCTGTTTCAAGGACTTAGTTGTTTTCACTTGTTTTCACTAAGTCTGGGATTATTTTAGTTCATGGTGCTATATGTTCAGCTTGTTTCCTAGTGATCCATGCCTCTTTTGAGGATGATCATTAAAGGAGTTTTGTTAATAATGTTATGCTCTATCCATCCATGTCTTTGTTTGCAATTATGGAGCACCCTAGCTTGAGTCAATCGAGCTCTACTTTTGCTTCGTGGTGAATCTGGGCAGATCGTCAACTCGTTTGCGATTTTGCCGATGTTATTGTAGTTCATCCGTGCATGCTATGCCATTGTTCTTGCCATGTCTAGCTAGAATTTTGTGCCTTCCTTATGGATGTATGCTTGCCTTTCCATGACTTGCACCGTGGTGAGTGCATCGAGCTCGTTTACATGCCTTCGTGAGTCATATTTCAGCATGTCTCAGTTTTCACTAAGTCTGAAAACTGATTGTGTTTTAGCTATGTTCGTGTGCCCGTTAGTATATTTTGTGAACCCTTTTGGCCCCAGGTCACCTTGGGTCTTTTGTTAAGCTTGTTGAGTAGCTCCATGCCATGTTCTTACTTATCTTAATCAGGTCATGTATCATGTTGTTTTGCTGCTCCGAAGAGGGCTTCGTGATCTGAAATTTCAGACAAGTGTTAATTTCACTAAGTCTGGAATCTGTTTTGCATTTGCGTTTTTGCCATGCTTGTTTGAACCTCATAATGGATGATTTGGCCGTAGCTCAGTGCTAGTCTTTTGTTAAGAATATTGTGTGCATCCCTGCCATGCATTTTGTTGTCATGTTTGGTGGCTGTAGCATGTTCATTGCATTGCATTTAGATGCCTACTTGCTGTAAATCGCAGACCGGTGTCATACCTTAAAACGCTTGCCATTTCCAAACCGTAACTCCGATTCCAATGATCTTTATATCGTTTTCAAGCGATTTCATCCCCTCTATCCAGTGGCACACTTGGTTTTCCATGTTGGGGCCAGGTTCATGCATTTCCTGTCATATCTTGCATTTTGCATCCCGCATCGCATCCCGCATAGCATATCATCATTTCATCTTATTGCTTGGTCTTGCTCGTGGTTGATTGTATCCTTGTTGCTTGTTTGTCTTGTTTGGGTAGAGCCGGGAGATGAGTTCCCTACCGAGGAGCCCGTTGAGTTTGCTTGTGAGGATCCAGTCAACTCTGACAACTGTGCAGGCAAGATGATCATACCCTCGAAATCACTACTATCTTTGCTATGCTAGTTTGCTCGCTCTTGCTATGCCAATGCTACGATGCCTACCTTTTGCTTGTCAGCCTCCCAATTTCCATGTCAAACCTCTAACCCACCATTGTCCTAGCAAACCGTTGATTGGCTATGTTACCGCTTTGCTTAGCCCCTCTTATAGCATTGCTAGTTGCAGGTGAAGATTGGAGGCCGTTCCTTGTTGGAACATCTTTTATTTACTTGTTGGGATATCATTATATTATCTTGCTATCTTAATGCATCTATACACTTGGTAAAGGGTGGAAGGCTCGGCCTCTCGCCTAGTGTTTTGTTCCACTCTTGCCGCCCTAGTTTCCGTCATATCGGTGTTATGTTCCCGGATTTTTGCGTTCCTTACGCGGTTGGGTTATAATGGGAACCCCTTGATAGTTCGCCTTGATTAAAGCTTTTCCATCAATGCCCAACCTTGGTCTTACCATTTGCCACCTAGTCTCTTTTTCCCTCGGGTTTCCGTGCCCGCGGGTCATCTTATTTAAACCCCCCCGGGCCAGTGCTCCTCTGAGTGTTGGTCTAAACTAGAGTCCTGTGCAGCGCCCCCTCGGGGAAACTCGAGGTTTGGTTTTAGTTGTATGGAGCGCTCATCTGAGTGTGCCCTGAGAAAGAGATATGTGCAGCTCCTATCAGGATTTGTCGGCACATTCGGGCGGTGTTGCTGGTCTTGTTTTAACCTGTCGAAGTGTCTTGAGTTACCGAGATACCGAGTCTGATCGGAACGTCTTGGGAGGAGGTCTATTCCTTCGTTGACCGTGAGAGCTTGTCATGGGCTAAGTTGGGACTCCCCTGCAGGGATTGAATTTTCGAAAGTCGTGCCCGCGGTTATGGGCAGATGGGAATTTGTTAATGTCCGGTTATAGATAACTTAAACCTTAATTAATTAAAATTAATCAACTGAGTGTGTTACCGTGATGGCCCCTTCTCGGCGGAGTCCGGGAAGTGGACACGGTGTTGGAGTAATGCTTGCGCAGGTTGTTCTTCTAGATTCTCGCTCGCGCTTTGCCCCCTCTTCTCGCTCTCTTTTGCGAATAAGTTAGCCACCATATATGCTAGTCGCTTGCTGCAGCTCCACATAAATATTTGTCTTACCCTTCCTATAAGCTTAAATAGTCTTGATCGCAAGGGTGCGAGATTGCTGAGTCCCTGTGGCTCACAGATTACTATAACTCCAGATGCAGGTCCAGGTGATTCCGCTCTAGGTGACGAGTACGAGCTCAAGTGGGAGTTCGACGAGGACTCTCAGCGTTACTACGTGTCTTTTCCTGATGATCAGTAGTGGTGCCTAGTTGGGGTTCGATTCAGGGCCTTGTCGCATGTTGGGTTTTCTTCTACTTTGGCGCCGTAGTCGGGCCATGAGTGTTTGTATGATGGATGTTATTTATGTACTTTGATGTGACGTGGCGAGTGTAAGCCAACTATGCATCTCCCCCTTTTATTATATATTACATGGGATGTTGTAATGATTGCCTGACTTGCGACATTGCTTTCAATGCGGTTATGTCTCTAAGTCGTGCCTCGACACGTGGGAGCTATAGCCGCATCGAGGGCGTTACAAGTTGGTAATCAGAGCCTTCCCCGACCTTAGGAGCCCCATTGCTTGATCGTTTTTAGCGGCCGAGTTGTGTCTAGAAAAAAAATGTTTTGAGTCTTTAGGAATTATATATCAGAGAGCTTAGGAATTCTTTTTACTTCCTAGTCTCCTCATCGCTCTGGTAAGGCATCCTGACGTAGAGTTTTGACTCTTCTCTTCTCAAATTTCACTAAATATTTTTTAGGATCACGCGAGTATCTTGGAATCGTTCTAATGGCTTATGATGAGAACATTGTCTTGGTGCCTCCTGTCAGGGGTTTAGTGGAAGTGTCCCGGGGAGTTGAGCTCTGAGGTGTTGTCATCATAATTTTATCGTTGCAATTCTGGAATACTTGAGATATGTTCGCCGACATTGAAAATCTCTTTTATGCAGTTCGTTGGTGAGATAACCTCGACGCCACCCAGTACTGGGGCGGGAGTTCGGGAGTATCGCCATAACTTGTATAACGGATGCTTTTCGAAGGTTGAGGTAGATGGTTTCCGAAGTTTTCTCGGTTATGTGTTGAAGGATGGATACAGCTGGATGTAGGATTTGTTAGTTTGGGTGAGATATTATGCTTCCCCTGTATCCCCAACACCTGATTGCATAACCGGAAAGGTTCGGGAGTTTCATAGGTGGGAATTCTAGTAGCTCTAGTTCTTCTTCCACGGATATTGGTTTGAGATTGGGATTTCTTACCGATTATTCGTTCTTGATCCGTACCTTGTTGATTTATTTCTCTACCTTAATTCTACGTGGCTTCTCAATTTAGGGATATGTGACCATTTGAAGAGGAATGCATTCCTTCGTTTTGTTCGGATGTGAAGACTATATGTTGCAATTTTCATTCCATTGGATTCAGCTTGAATATTTATCTGTCAATGTGCTAATGGTGGTCAACCTCTTCAGGATGGCTCCTCCAACGCGCATGACTCCGAATCCTGATCCGCCACCGCCTCCACCTCCTCCAGAGGCATGGCAAGCTGTGATGGCCGCAACCAATGCAAACACACAGCTGATCATGCAAATTCTTCAAGAGCGCAATCAAGGCAGTCAAGGGAATCAAGGCAGCAATCAGAGTCACTTTGCTACACTCAACCAGTTCCTTGCTAACGGGCCAAAGACTTTCAGCAATTGTGTTGAGGCAACCGATGCTGACGATTGGCTTGTGGATCTGTGTAAGCATTTCGAGTGCAGTTGTGACGCCCCCGATTTGACCGTACACTAATCATGCACGCAAATGTGTACGATCAAGATCAGGGACTCACGGGAAGATATCACAACACAACTCTACAAATAAAATAAGTCATACAAGCATCATAATACAAGCCAGGGGCCTCGAGGGCTCGAATACAAGTGCTCGATCATAGACGAGTCAGCGGAAGCAACAATATCTGAGTACAGACATAAGTTAAACAGGGTGCCATAAGATGGCTAGCACAAACTGGGATACAGATCGAAAGAGGAGCAGGCCTCCTGCCTGGGATCCTCCTAGGTCACTCCTGGTCGTCGTCAGCGGTTTGCACGTAGTAGTAGGCACCTCCGGTGTAGTAGGAGTCGTCGTCGACGGTGGCGTCTGGCTCCTGAACTCTAGCATCTGGTTGTGACAACCAGAAAGAAAGGAAAAGGGGAAAAAAAAGGGGGGGAGAAAGCAACCGTGAGTACTCATCCAAAGTACTCGCAAGCAAGGAACTAAACTACATATGCATGGGTATATGTGTAAGGAGGCCATATCAGTGGACTGAACTGCAGAAAGCCAGAATAAGAGGGGGATAGCAAGTCCTATCGAAGACTACGCTTCTGGCAACCTCCGTCTTGCAGCATGTAGAAGAGAGTAGATGGAAGTCCTCCAAGTAGCATCTCCAAGTAACATCTCCAAGTAGCATCCCGAGTAGCATAATCCTACCCGGCGATCCTCTCCTCGTCGCCCTGCGGAAAAGCGATCACCGGGTTGTATCTGGCACTTGGAAGGGTGTGTTTTATTAAGTATCCGGTTCTAGTTGTCATAAGGTCAAGGTACAACTCCAAGTCGTCCTGTTACCGAAGATCACGGCTATTCGAATAGATTAACTTCCCTGCAGGGGTGCACCACATAACCCAACACGCTCGAT
>NC_041388.1:164011296-164012339 GCF_002162155.2 Triticum dicoccoides
TCACTTGCGGGTACTCAATGAGCTGACCCGACTTTAGTCACCATCTGTATAGTATGTATGTATGTATAGTATATACCCGTGATCACCTCCCAAGTGATCACGGCCCGATAGTATAGCCAGGCAGACTGACAAGAATGTAGGGCCAATGATGATAAACTAGCATCCTATACTAAGCATTTAGGATTGCAGGTAAGGTATCAACAGATGTAGCGACAATGTCAGGCTATGCATCAGAATAGGATTAACGAAAGCAGTAACATGCTACACTACTCTAATGCAAGCAGTATAGAGGAGAATAGGCGATATCTGGTGATCAAGGGGGGGGGGCTTGCCTGGTTGCTCTGGCAAGAGAGAGGGGTCGTCAACTCCGTAGTCGAACTGGGCAGCAGCAGCGTCGGTCTCGTAGTCTACCGAAGAGAAGAGGGGGAAGAAACAATAAATACAGTGCAAACATAAGCAAGACGACGCAAGACATGACAAAGAGCGGTGCTAGGTGTGTTCTAACGCAGTATGGGGTGATGCTGGCGAAGGGGGAAATCATCCGGGAAAGTATTCCCGGTGTTCCGTGTTTTCGGGCAGAGGAGCCGGAGAGGGAAAGTTGCGAGTTTGATATGTTAGGGGTGTGTGGCGGACGAACGGGTTGCGTCTCCGGATTCGTCTCGTCGTTCTGAGCAACTTTCATGTTGAAAATATTTTAATCCGAGTTACGGATTAAAAGATATGATTTTCTAAAGATTTTATTAATTTCTGGAATTTTATTAATTATTTAATTAATTTCGAAAATGCATTTATGACATCAGCATGATGTCATGCTGACATCAGCAGTCAACAGGGGTTGACTAGGTCAAACTGACGCGTGGGTCCAATGGGACCCACCTGTCATACCCTGTTAGGTTAATTAGGATTTAGTTAAACTAATTACTGTTTAATTAAGCTAACAGGTTAATTAGATTAATTAATTAAGGTTAATTCACTTAATTAATTTAGTTAATTAATTAATTAATTAAATTTATTTTTATTTTAATTATAGTTTTATTTATTTT
>NC_041388.1:164012608-164015942 GCF_002162155.2 Triticum dicoccoides
TACCACCCAATGGCGACGTGGGCCCGTAAGGCTCACAGCCATGTTAGTAAAAGTTTTGTAGTGACTAGACTCGACTTCGGCCAAGGAGTGTGGAAGGGGGATTCCTACAGGCAGTCGGCTCTGATACCAACTTGTGACGCCCCCGATTTGACCGTACACTAATCATGCACGCAAATGTGTACGATCAAGATCAGGGACTCACGGGAAGATATCACAACACAACTCTACAAATAAAATAAGTCATACAAGCATCATAATACAAGCCAGGGGCCTCGAGGGCTCGAATACAAGTGCTCGATCATAGACGAGTCAGCGGAAGCAACAATATCTGAGTACAGACATAAGTTAAACAGGGTGCCATAAGATGGCTAGCACAAACTGGGATACAGATCGAAAGAGGAGCAGGCCTCCTGCCTGGGATCCTCCTAGGTCACTCCTGGTCGTCGTCAGCGGTCTGCACGTAGTAGTAGGCACCTCCGGTGTAGTAGGAGTCGTCGTCGACGGTGGCGTCTGGCTCCTGAACTCTAGCATCTGGTTGTGACAACCAGAAAGAAAGGAAAAGGGGAAAAAAAAAGGGGGGGAGAAAGCAACCGTGAGTACTCATCCAAAGTACTCGCAAGCAAGGAACTAAACTACATATGCATGGGTATATGTGTAAGGAGGCCATATCAGTGGACTGAACTGCAGAAAGCCAGAATAAGAGGGGGATAGCAAGTCCTATCGAAGACTACGCTTCTGGCAACCTCCGTCTTGCAGCATGTAGAAGAGAGTAGATGGAAGTCCTCCAAGTAGCATCTCCAAGTAACATCTCCAAGTAGCATCCCGAGTAGCATAATCCTACCCGGCGATCCTCTCCTCGTCGCCCTGCGGAAAAGCGATCACCGGGTTGTATCTGGCACTTGGAAGGGTGTGTTTTATTAAGTATCCGGTTCTAGTTGTCATAAGGTCAAGGTACAACTCCAAGTCGTCCTGTTACCGAAGATCACGGCTATTCGAATAGATTAACTTCCCTGCAGGGGTGCACCACATAACCCAACACGCTCGATACCATTTGGCCGGACACACTTTCCTGGGTCATGCCCGGCCTCGGAAGATCAACACGTCGCAGCCCCACCTAGGCAAAACAGAGAGGCCAGCACGCCGGTCTAAACCTAAGCGCACAGGGGTCTGGGCCCATCGCCCATAGCACACCTGCACGTTGCGAGGGCGGCCGAAAGCAGACCTAGCCTAGTGGCGTTCCAGTCCAATTCGGCGCGCGCCGCTCCGTCGCTGACGTCTGAAGTGCTTCGGCTGATACCACGACGTCGGGATACCCATAACTACTCCCACGTAGATGGTTAGTGCGTATAGGCTCGTAGCCAGACTCAGATCAAATACCAAGATCTCGTTAAGCGTGTTAAGTGTCCGCGAACGCCGAACAGGGCCAGGCCCACCTCTCTCCTAGGTGGTCTCAACCTGCCCTGTCGCTCCGCCACAAAGTAACAGTCGAGGGCCGTCAGGAACCCAGGCCCACCTCTACCGGGATGGAGCCACCTGTCCTTTCAGCCCCCTCGTCAGAATCACTTGCGGGTACTCAATGAGCTGACCCGACTTTAGTCACCATCTGTATAGTATGTATGTATGTATAGTATATACCCGTGATCACCTCCCAAGTGATCACGGCCCGATAGTATAGCAAGGCAGACTGACAAGAATGTAGGGCCAATGATGATAAACTAGCATCCTATACTAAGCATTTAGGATTGCAGGTAAGGTATCAACAGATGTAGCGACAATGTCAGGCTATGCATCAGAATAGGATTAACGAAAGCAGTAACATGCTACACTACTCTAATGCAAGCAGTATAGAGGAGAATAGGCGATATCTGGTGATCAAAGGGGGGGGGGCTTGCCTGGTTGCTCTGGCAAGAGAGAGGGGTCGTCAACTCCGTAGTCGAACTGGGCAGCAGCATCGTCGGTCTCGTAGTCTACCGAAGAGAAGAGGGGGAAGAAACAATAAATACAGTGCAAACATAAGCAAGACGACGCAAGACATGACAAAGAGCGGTGCTAGGTGTGTTCTAACGCAGTATGGGGTGATGCTGGCGAAGGGGGAAATCGTCCGGGAAAGTATTCCCGGTGTTCCGTGTTTTCGGGCAGAGGAGCCGGAGAGGGAAAGTTGCGAGTTTGATATGTTAGGGGTGTGTGGCGGACGAACGGGTTGCGTCTCCGGATTCGTCTCGTCGTTCTGAGCAACTTTCATGTTGAAAATATTTTAATCCGAGTTACGGATTAAAAGATATGATTTTCTAAAGATTTTATTAATTTCTGGAATTTTATTAATTATTTAATTAATTTCGAAAATGCATTTATGACATCAGCATGATGTCATGCTGACATCAGCAGTCAACAGGGGTTGACTAGGTCAAACTGACGCGTGGGTCCAATGGGACCCACCTGTCATACCCTGTTAGGTTAATTAGGATTTAGTTAAACTAATTACTGTTTAATTAAGCTAACAAGTTAATTAGATTAATTAATTAAGGTTAATTCACTTAATTAATTTAGTTAATTAATTAATTAATTAAATTTATTTTTATTTTAATTATAGTTTTATTTATTTTTATATATTATTTTTAATTCCTTTTTTTTTATAAAACATTATGGGCGTGGGGCCCATCTGTCATAGGCCCCAGGGGCCAAACGGTTGCGGGCGACGGGCGCTGGGCGCCAGCCCGATACGGCGCTCGCCCAGATCGACAGAGGGCTGACCAAAGGCGCAGCGGGGCCAACCGGGGTCGTAGTGGGGCGCCGGCCAGGGCAGTGGGGCGGTGGCCGGCAGGGGTGGCCGGGGAATGGATGCGGGGCCGCGGTGAGCGCGGACGGGCGGTAAGTCGCAGCGGTCGTGGGACGGCAGCGGGGGGTGTTCAAAGGGGGCGGAGGACCATGGCGAGGCGCAGGACCGAGCGCGGTCGGTACGCGGTGGACGGCGCCGGCGTCAGAGAACGAGGGAGAGAGAGAGAGGACGGGGCTCACCGAGCCCTGTAGTTGAGCAATGCCTGCTCGAGGAGGAGTCGGGGCTGGCGCGATGGGGTGACGACGAGGTGGCCGTGGCGGAGGCGTCCCGCGAGGCATCGAGGCGAGGAGGAGACGAGGACGACGGGGCGACGGCGCCGTCGGCGGAGACCTCAGGCGACTGGCACGCCGGCGGGGTGGAGCTCCATCGCAGCAAGGGGGGGTCGGGCGCTAGGTGGCTCCGGTGCGGTGGACGGCGACGGGCGGGCGCCGCGTGGCTTGGGGAGGCCGTCGGGCCCGATCCCGATTGGATCGGGGGGAGAGGGAGAAAGCGAGTGGG
>NC_041388.1:164016319-164037520 GCF_002162155.2 Triticum dicoccoides
TGGGCTAGGGTTCGGTGGGAGTGGGGGGTTAAGCAGGGGTAGGGTGGGCCGGTCGGTTGGCCTTTGCCCAGTTGGGCTGGTGGCCTGCTGGGCCGAAGCCCAGTGATGAGGGGGTTTGCTTTTCTTTCATTTTTTTTTTAATTTTTGTTTTACTTATTTTCTTTAATGTTTTCATTTAAAGTTTCTTTTATTTTAGTTTTATAAAATACCCAGTCAGCACCTAAATTAGTGTTACTAATTAGTCCACTGCCACAATTATTTTGGCACACTACTAATTTAGTTTTATTATTATAACTTTATAAAAGGCATCTAATTAATTGTTTTTGGCTGTCATTTCTATTACTTTAGTGCATTTAAATATTTTATTAAAAGATAATTTACCCACCAATATTTACTAAGGATTATTAGACACCTTAGGAACAATTTAGTTTTGAGTTTTGAAAACTTTAATTGTTTAAATTAAATTCAAATTTTGAATATGAATCGTTTCGAACTAACGTGAGATTATCAACAGTAATCCGAGGTGACATGGCATCATTAATGTGGGGTTACTATAGCCTAATTATCCGGGCGTCACAACAGTAACGTTAGGCCTGAGGACTTTGTGAAGTTCGCTTCCTTCCAACTCAAAGATCAAGCTGCAGAATGGTTCCAGCAGTACAAGGATTCCAGAGGTGGACGTGTTATCACTTGGGATGATTTTCGTCGAGATTTCCGAGCTCATCATATTCCGCAGAGCGTGGTTGAAAGCAAGCATGAGGAATTCCGCAATCTGAAGCAAGGCTCTTTGTCTGTCTATGACTACAACAAATTGTTCCAGAAGCTTGCCCGCTTTGCCAAGCAGGACGTGCCTGATGAGAAGAGCATGATATATCAGTTCAGGGGTGGTCTCAGAGAAGATATTCAGCTCGCTCTTGTTCTCTTCGAGCCCTTGAGATACGATGAGTTCTACAACATGACATTGAAGTAAGAGGCTGCTCAGTTGAGGTGTGATGCTTCCAGGAAGCGAGTCAGAGATGTTACTCCTTCTTCCTCTACTCAAGTGGCCAAGCAGCAGAAGTTTTGGCTTCCTCCTCCTCCGTTCCATCAGCCGTATCAGCAGAAGAGCCAAAGGTGGCAGTGGTTCTTCCCACCCACCCAACCCTGGCTTTCAGAACAAGGCTTCGTCTCAAGCTCCAAGATCGAGTGCTCCGTATCACCGTCTGCTCTCAGAGGTCACGTGCAACAAGTGCCAACAGAAGGGTCACTATGCCAACAAGTGTTTCAACCAGAGGCGTCTTCCTCCTCCTCCTCCTGTCAGATCGGCAAGTACAGCTGTGGTCAAGCATAACCCCAAGTTCGCCAAGGTCAATATGGTGAATGCAGCTCAGGCAGAGGGCTCACCAGATGTGATCATGGGTAACCTTCCTGTTAATGATATTCCTGCAAAAGTTCTTTTTGACACCGGTGCATCGCATTGCTTCATTTCTAAACCTTTTGCATCAAAGTATGAGTGTGATTATCAGTATCTGCAAAGTTCCTTGCAAATCGTGTCACCGGGCAAGCAGATGACAGCTAACACCTGCGTCCCTGAGGTTACTATCACATTGGGTGACTACAAGTTCCTTTCTTCCCCAATTGTTCTTGGTAACTCGGATATTGATCTTATTCTCGGGATGGATTGGCTTTCTAAGCACAAGCCACATCTTGATTGTGCTGCCAGGCAGATTCAATTGACTCATTCATCTGAGGATGTAATTGTCTTTGCCGCTCGGGATAATACCATCCGTCTGTTTTCTCTCAATGAGAAGGGTGAATTGGATGCCATCTCTCAAATTCCAGTCGTTTGCGAATATCAAGACGTCTTTCCAGAAGATCTCCCAGGAATGCCTCCGCACCGGCCAGTTGAATTCGTTATTGAGCTTGAGCCTGGCACGGAACCTGTGTGCAAACGTCCTTACAAGCTCGGACCTGAAGAGTTGAAGGAGCTAAAGAAGCAACTCGATGAGCAAGAAAGAATGGGTCTCATCCGGCCTAGTTCTTCTCCATGGGGTTGTGGTGTTCTTTTTGTGAAGAAGAAGGATGGAACGGACCGACTTTGTGTTGATTACCGTCCAGTGAACAAGAAGACCATCAAGAACAAATACCCACTTCCCAACATCAATGAGCTGTTCGAACAACTCAAAGGTGCTCAAGTATTCTCCAAGCTTGATCTCCGTATGGGTTATCACCAGATTCACATTCGTGAAGAAGATATTCCCAAGACAGCATTCAGAACAAGCTTTGGTTCATATGAATACACTGTCATGTCTTTTGGCCTCGCCAACGCTCCTCTGACGTTCTCTCGCATGATGAATTTCATCTTCAACGCCTACACCAATGACTTCGTTTTGTTCTATCTCGACGACATTCTGGTTTTCTCGAAGAACAAGGAAGATCATGCCAAGCATCTGCGTTTGGTTCTTGATAAGCTCAGGGAACATCAGTTCTACGCCAAGTTCTCCAAGTGTGAATTTTGGCTTGATGAGGTTCTTTATCTTGGTCATATCATCTCTGCCAAGGGCATTTCCGTGAATCCTGAGAAGGTGTCTGCAATTATGAATTGGGAACCTCCTCAGAACGTGAAGCAACTCCGCAGTTTTCTCGGTCTCGCAAGCTATTGCCGAAGATTCGTTGAAAACTTTTCTAAGATCGCGAAGCCTCTCTCAAATCTTCTTCAGAAGCACGTCAAGTACGTTTGGTCTCCGGAGTGTGATATTGCTTTCAACACTTTGAAAGAGAAATTGATCACTGGTCCAGTTCTGACTCCGCCTGATGAATCCAAGCCGTACGAGGTCTTTTGTGATGCCTCTCTCCAAGGTCTTGGCGTAGTATTGATGCAAGATAAGAAAGTTGTTGCTTATACATCTCGCCAGTTGAAGCCTAATGAGAAGAACTACCCCACTCATGATATCGAGTTGGCGGCAGTTGTGCATGCTCTGTTGACTTGGAGACATCTTCTATTAGGAAGAAAAGTGGACATTTTCACTGATCACAAGAGTCTCAAGTACATCTTCACTCAGCCTAATCTCAACCTCAGAAAAACTCGATGGGTCGAAATGATTCAAGAGTATAATCCGAGTATCGAGTATACTCCAGGGAAGGTCAATGTGATTGCTGACGCTTTGAGCAGAAAGGCCTACTGCAACAGTCTGATTCTCAAGCCTTACCAACCCGAGCTTTGTAAAGCTTTCCGCAAACTTAATCTGCAAGTTGTTCCTCAAGGTTTCCTCGCCAACCTTCAAGTCTCTCCTACCTTAGAAGACCAGATTCGCCAAGCCCAGCTTCTTGATGCTATGGTGAAAAAGGTGAAAATTGGGATTGCCAAGAGTCAGTCCAAGTACAAGTGCTACCGCCTTGATGACAAGGACACTCTCTTCTTCGAGGATCGTATGGTTGTGCCCAAAGGTGAACTTCGTAAAGTGATCATGAACGAGGCTCACAATTATCTCCTCTCCATCCACCCTGGGAGCACGAAGATGTATCAGGACCATAAGCAAGCTTATTGGTGGACTCGAATGAAGCGCGAGATCGCTCAATTTGTGAATGAATGTGATGTCTGCAGAAGAGTGAAGGCAGAACACCAAAGGCTAGCTGGTCTCCTCCAACCTCTTGCCATTCCAGAATGGAAGTTCGACCACATTGAGATGGACTTCGTGACTGGGTTTCCAAAGTCCAAGCGTGGCAATGATGCTATATTCGTTGTCATCGACAAACTCACCAAAGTGGCTCACTTTCTGCCTATCAAAGAGTCGATCACTGCAGCTCAATTGGCGGAACTCTATACCTCTCGAATTGTCTCTCTGCACGGTATTCCTCAAGTGATATCTTCAGACCGTGGCAGCATCTTTACCTCGAAGTTTTGGGATTCTTTCCAGAAGGCCATGGGCACTAACATCCACTTTAGCACAACTTTCCATCCTCAAACAAGCGGTCAAGTCGAGCGTGTCAACCAGATTCTTGAAGAAATGCTCAGGGCTTGTGTGATCTCCTTCGGCATGAAGTGGGAGGATTGTCTTCCTTATGCTGAATTCTCATACAACAACAGTTTTCAAGCAAGTTCGAGCAAGGCCCCATTTGAAATTCTGTATGGCAGGAAGTGCCGTACCCCTCTCAACTGGTCTGAAACCGGTGAACGTCAGCTGCTGGGTAATGACTTAATCACAGAAGCAGAAGAAATGTGCAAAGTCATTCGTGATAACCTCAAAGCAGCCCAATCCCGCCAGAAGAGCTACTATGATAGTAAGCACCGTGATTTGGCTTTCGAGACCGGAGATCATGTTTACCTCCGTGTCTCTCCTATGAAAGGTACTCGTCGCTTCGGTATCAAAGGGAAGCTTGCCCCTAGATACGTGGGACCTTTCAAGATTGTCAGCAAGAGAGGCGACCTCGCCTATCAACTCGAGCTTTCTTCAAACTTTGCAAATGTTCATGACGTGTTACATGTCTCTCAGCTTCGAAAGTGCTTCAAGACTCCTGAGCGCACAGTCAACTTCGAGGACATTGAGCTCCAAGAAGATCTCTCTTATCGTGAGCACCCAGTTGCTATTCTTGAAGAGACTGAACGCAAGACTCGCAACAAGTCAATCAAATTTCTCAAAGTCAAGTGGTCACACCATTCCGACCGTGAAGCTACCTGGGAACGTGAGGATCACCTCCGTTCTGAGTACCCGGAGTTCTTTCAGTCCTAGATCTCGGGACGAGATCTTTTCGTAGTGGTGGAGTGTTGTAACACCCCGGATGTAACTTTCCCTATTTTTACTCCAACTCTTGCCGTTTCCGGCGTTAAGTTATTTTATTTTCTCGAGTTCGGGTTTTTGTCTCGTGTGTTGTTGTCGTTGTCATGCATCTTTATACCGGTGTCATACCTTAAAACGCTTGCCATTTCCAAACCGTAACTCCGATTCCAATGATCTTTATATCGTTTTCAAGCGATTTCATCCCCTCTATCCAGTGGCACACTTGGTTTTCCAAGTTGGGGACAGGTTCATGCATTTCCTGTCATATCTTGCATTTTGCATCCCGCATCGCATCCCGCATAGCATATCATCATTTCATCTTATTGCTTGGTCTTGCTCGTGGTTGGTTGTATCCTTGTTGCTTGTTTGTCTTGTTTGGGTAGAGCCGGGAGACGAGTTCGCTACCGAGGAGCCCGTTGAGTTTGCTTGTGAGGATCCAGTCAACTCTGACAACTGTGCAGGCAAGATGATCATACCCTCGAAATCACTACTATCTTTGCTATGCTAGTTTGCTCGCTCTTGCTATGCCAATGCTACGATGCCTACCTTTTGCTTGTCAGCCTCCCAATTTCCATGTCAAACCTCTAACCCACCATTGTCCTAGCAAACCGTTGATTGGCTATGTTACCGCTTTGCTCAGCCCCTCTTATAGCATTGCTAGTTGCATGTGAAGATTGGAGGCCGTTCCTTGTTGGAACATCTTTTATTTACTTGTTGGGATATCATTATATTATCTTGCTATCTTAATGCATCTATACACTTGGTAAAGGGTGGAAGGCTCGGCCTCTCGCCTAGTGTTTTGTTCCACTCTTGCCGCCCTAGTTTCCGTCATATCGGTGTTATGTTCCCGGATTTTTGCGTTCCTTACACGGTTGGGTTATAATGGGAACCCCTTGATAGTTCACCTTGATTAAAGCTTTTCCATCAATGCCCAACCTTGGTCTTACCATTTGCCACCTAGTCTCTTTTTCCCTCGGGTTTCCGTGCCCGCGGGTCATCTTATTTAAACCCCCCCGGGCCAGTGCTCCTCTGAGTGTTGGTCTAAACTAGAGTCCTGTGCAGCGCCCCCTCGGGGAAACTCGAGGTTTGGTTTTAGTTGTATGGAGCGCTCATCTGAGTGTGCCCTGAGAAAGAGATATGTGCAGCTCCTATCAGGATTTGTCGGCACATTCGGGCGGTGTTGCTGGTCTTGTTTTAACCTGTCGAAGTGTCTTGAGTTACCGAGATACCGAGTCTGATCGGAACGCCTTGGGAGGAGGTCTATTCCTTCGTTGACCGTGAGAGCTTGTCATGGGCTAAGTTGGGACTCCCCTGCAGGGATTGAATTTTCGAAAGCCATGCCCGCGGTTATGGGCAGATGGGAATTTGTTAATGTCCGGTTATAGATAACTTAAACCTTAATTAATTAAAATGAATCAACTGAGTGTGTTACCGTGATGGCCCCTTCTCGGCGGAGTCCGGGAAGTGGACACGGTGTTGGAGTAATGCTTGCGCAGGTTGTTCTTCTAGATTCTCGCTCGCGCTTTGCCCCCTCTTCTCGCTCTCTTTTGCGAATAAGTTAGCCACCATATATGCTAGTCGCTTGCTGCAGCTCCACATAAATATTTGTCTTACCCTTCCTATAAGCTTAAATAGTCTTGATCGCAAGGGTGCGAGATTGCTGAGTCCCTGTGGCTCACAGATTACTATAACTCCAGATGCAGGTCCAGGTGATTCCGCTCTAGGTGACGAGTACGAGCTCAAGTGGGAGTTCGACGAGGACTCTCAGCGTTACTACGTGTCTTTTCCTGATGATCAGTAGTGGTGCCTAGTTGGGGTTCGATTCAGGGCCTTGTCGCATGTTGGGTTTTCTTCTACTTTGGCACCGTAGTCGGGACATGAGTGTTTGTATGATGGATGTTATTTATGTAATTTTATGTGACGTGGCGAGTGTAAGCCAACTATGCATCTCCCCCTTTTATTATATATTACATGGGATGTTGTAATGATTGCCTGACTTGTGACATTGCTTTCAATGCGGTTATGTCTCTAAGTCGTGCCTCGACACGTGGGAGCTATAGCCGCATCGAGGGCGTTACAAGGCCGTCCGATCTATATTTGACGGATAGGAAGGAAACTATGGCAATTTTGGAAAAAGATACCCACACCCCTCTCCACATTTGCAAATAAGGCCTTCCCTCGTTCATCCTTTTCCCCCACAAGATAAACTACTCATACAAATGCATCTTGATGTTCCGTGCAACGCATGGGCATCTTGCTAGTTGTTGCAAAAAGCCCATGTGTGTGTGAGAGAGAGGGAGAGTGGAGGAGGACGGAGTGCATGTGTGACAAAGACACAAGGAGTGTGTGCGTGATATGTATCAGCTTGAAATGAGGCAATAGTGTGTGTGTGCATGATCAAGAGGGCGTGTCTCAAGAAGGGAAGAAAAATCTACATGGATACAAGGAGCAGGAGAGAGACATGTATGCGATGGTGGAAGCACGAGTGTGCGGGTGTATAAACCTATCTAGAGGCTAGCTAGTCGATAAATGTTTGTGAGAGAAATACGAGTCGGGGTGCAAAAGCGAGAGTTTTGTGAGAGAGAGAGAGAGAGAGACGGTAGTCGAGAAGGGGAGTGGAAGCAGGAGTTGTGTGTGTGTGTCTGAGAGAGAGAGAGGAGACGGTAGTCGGGGTTGTCTGATCGGTAAAGAAATGAATAATGTCAGTCTGGGATGGAGATGAAAAGGAGATCGCAACAAATGTTGTGTCTACAGGAGAGAGAGAGAGTAATTTTAGTGGTATGAGTCATATGTAGAGACATATAGGGTGTGAGAGAGAATCCCATAGAGAGAAAGACAAAGTGAAAGACGAGTGGATACTGTGTGTGTGGCAGTGAAAAAGAAAGGTTAGGTACCGAGTGATACTAGAGAATAGTAGAGACGTGAGATATAATGAAAACCGTGTAATGTATAATGATAGGGAGAGTGTGACACTTCTCAAGGGAGACGTCGAGAGACCATGTTTGCGAGGATAGGAGAAACATGAAGTGAGCGTGCGGGTGAGCTGGAGAAAAGAGAGTGATAGCTACCTGAAGGAGCATGCATGCGAGAGAGATGGGCGTGAAAGGAGTGAACAAAAAAGGGATTCAAATATTTGAATTCGAGATGATGATACATGTAATCCATACTCGAACCAAAATTGATCTATCAAACATGCATACTCATATGAATTCACGCACATCTATGTTATTTAATATGTAGATATTACTGATCCATACATTTTAGTAGAACATAATTTGGTTAAATTATTTCGAATTCAACCTTAAGATTTCAAGATCGTTGTATTTGTAAATCATATTATACATATAAAGGAGCAGAATTCTTTGTTGTGCTTTTGAAAGTATATATAAAAAATGATGTATATAGAATGTAATTCCAATTGAAAATAGATCCCGCCCAAAAAAAATAGAATACAAACGGGATTCGAATTGAGTTGGTACGGTAAACGTGCACTCTGCAAATTTTGAACGAAGCGGGGAAAGTCGCAGTAACCGCCCGAAACCAAAATCTGCGAGATGGAAATCACTACTGCCTATCCCTGCCACGCAAAGCCTATCTGCTGGATTTCTATAGGTTTTGATAGGGGTAGGTTTGTAATTTCACCCAAATGTGACGTAACCGCCTCTCACCCGGATTCATACATGGTGGGTGCCAAAACACAGTGTGTCCTTGGCCGAAATCGACTCCCTCCCCGATTCATATTCATACACCGTGGGCGCCAAAAACAAACTCTCGTCGGCAAATATTCGGTGTATGCGAGATTACCATCCTATCCCCAACCGACTAATGTTGCTGTGATGTAGTAGAAATTTGAAACGGGGGCTAAGTTTGTAAATTTCCTCGCATTTGAGACAAGCGTGCCCTGAATACATGGTTCCCCCTTCCTCTCTACCCCCCTTTTCCCCATTCGTACTCTATGGGCGCCAAAACACCCTCTCCACCCCACCCTCCTCCGTCCGCCACCGTCCGCCACCCCATCCACCGCCGTCCTCCTCCACCATGCTGGAGCTGATACCCCGCCGCCACCGTCCATTACAAGATATCGACCTTTCTCATCCACGGCTTCGGACCGGGATCCTTGCATCCCGTCCTCTCGCTTCATCCCCGCCGTCGTCCACCTTGCCGGCGCCGCTCCTACGACCGTCTCGTCCACCGCACCCCGCCGCCACCGTCTACCCTCCTAGATCTGCTTCCACGCCGCCAACAGCCATCGCTACCGCAGCACCGTCAAATTCTCAGCAGATGCGTACACGGCGCCGCACCAGAGGCGGTACTCTTTCGTATCTGCTCAACTTATTTATCGCAGCAAGAAAATAGATCGCCACTGCTTTACTCTGATTTCTTGTCTTGGTTGTGAAGTTGCCTTTGTCCGGTTTGCACCTTCAGATCCGCCATGGCACGCTCAACACTATACTCCCAATGCTTATGGTTTTCCCCTTTTATATTCCACACTAGTTAAATCACAGTAGACTAAATTTCAAAATTGGGTCAGTCGATTTTTCAGAGCTCGCCCGAGTTCGCTGGTGCGATCGAAGGGGCTCGGGTGGTTGTGGGGCCTTGCCGAACGAAGAAAACTCGATGCGGGTGGTGGTTGGGGTGGGGGTGGGGGTGGGGGTGCCGGAGGAACACAAGCGATGGGGGCCGGTGGTCCGGCCGGCGGCCCGTGCGGTGTTCTGTATGGGAAGAATCAGAGATGAGGAAGAAGAAGGGTTAGGAGACGTAGGATCTTCGTCCAACCGCCTGAAATGGTCGAGAGACAGCTGGGAGTTGCATTCTTAATGCGCTATGGTTCATCATGTGTGGGCACTGTGCAACCAACATTTTATTATCCAAAATTTTCTTGCTCTTCTTTACCATGTTCGTCTTCCGTTCTTCTTTAATATGTACTCTCTCTGTTCCTAAATATAAGTCTTTGTATAGATTCCACCATGGATTTCATATGGAGCAAAATGAGTGAATCTACACTCTAAAATGTATCTGGATACATCTGTATGTGATCCATAGTGGAAATCTCTACCAAGACTTATATTTTGGAATGAAGGGAGTATGATAGTAGTACAATATGTTCCTTGTACTGAAGATGAGCAGAGACGTTTGCAGTGTAGAGGTCTATACGGTCGGTTGTGATGGACACTTTGAGCCTCTTTGATTCGTAGGATCTTGTAAACATAGGAATAGGATTTGTAGTGGCCTGCCCACTTGAATCCTATAAGAATAGCAAGGAAATGTGGGGAGCTGTGTCTCCTTTGAGAGTTACACTGATATTAACAGTACCGCACCTTCACTTGAAGAGAGCTGGTATCCGAAGCCTTTCTAGTCGTACCGACAATACTAGCACATATATTCCAGCAAGTTCCACTTTGCTGATTTTACTCTGATGCTTAAGGTTTTCTCGTTATATCTACACTATGATCTGTGTAGCTGCTTTGTGTCCCAGTAGCAGCAGTCCACTCTTGAAGCTAAACACTTCAATGACTTACAAAATTGGCACCAAGGCATTGAGTGCCATTCTGGATGCAATGAAACTCATACGCTCCCCACCTGTTGATTCTTGTTCAGAATATGATCCTAATGACTATTCTAACCTCGAGGAGTCAAAGGCAGATGGCCTGTCCTGTTCACCCATCTAGGTGCCTGTTCTAATTTGGTAATGTTTTATTGATTGCGGGTGTCTTGCATATGTTGTCTTGCATTTCTTCTACTTTGTTGCACCGCCATCTGCTTAGTTTACTCATCATATATGTCGAGATGCCATGACCATCCATTATCAATACATATTCCATCTGTCATCATACCATGTTTTTCCACTCAAATGCTGTTCTTGTGCATCAGACATCAAAAAGGAAGAGGGTGATTGCCGAACCTGAAGGAGCACCAGCAAAGTCCTTGAAAAACATGGTGGTGCCGGAGAAATCAGACAGCACCCCACTTATATTGGTTGTACAACCAGTGACACAAAACGTAGGACCGACTCCAGCAGACTGTACCCATACTTCACTGGCCACACAACTAGCCCCACCACATAGGACCTGCACTCTAGCAAAAAGTATACCGATTTCATTTGCCATAGCACCAGCTGTACCATAGAAAAATCCCACTCCAGCAAAAAGTACAGCAAGTCCACCGGCCGAAGACCTATCCCAATTGCAGAGACGGCCAATTCCTGCAGATTGGAACCCCATTCCATTTATTCCCAGTTTAAAAGACAATGCTTTCAATGTTGTTAGGGACTACGTGCATATATTCCCATCATGGGAAGAATATTGTGAAGAGAAACACCATTTTCACATCTACTTGTCCAACTTACGTGTAAGTGCTATTATTCATGGTTATTATTTTCCTGTTTTCTGCTGATTGAACACATTAATGATTTACATTACATTGTTGTAACTAGGCGAGGGTCAATCTGCATAGTCATGACGAGCAAAGCTTGCTTGTGCTTTTGAAGGAAACATTGCAGCAGTATCGGTGTTACCTGAGGAAATCACACTTTGATGGCAAGTCTATAAACGAATTTTCGGTGAAGTCTCCTGTGCTAAATTTAGAAGACATTGAATGGAAAAACCTCGTTATGCACTGGTCTCGTTCCCAGGATGAGGTACTGTCTATGAAATCACATGACAATTTGAACTTCTACTTTTCCGCATGTGCCTTACGGATATTTTTTTGCAGGAAATCTGCTCGAAGAAGAATTCCGGTTTGACAAGAATGACAGGATATCGCAAATATGCTGCCCGCTGCTTTGCTCTTGTTAGTACCTGTTGTCCTATATCACTGTACTTGCATACATACCTGGTTCATTATGTGACATCAGTATGCATGATAGCTTGCTTATCAATTGTTCGCTCCAAATTATCTGATCTGTATGAATGGTTACATTAGTGTAGAATATATCCAATGCCAATGTTTTTTTAGCTCTGCATTGTTCTTGTAAGTACATGATGTCCTTTCTCAGTGTACTTATAATGATAGGTAGTTGTTCATGTACCATCACTCTGCAGCTTATTTTCCTTTGGCCTCCATTTTCTACACATCAGATCTATATTTACTCTTACCATAAGGTTGGTACTGAAGAAGTTTAGCTGTGCATTGCTCTTGGCTGTACCTTTTGCCTGTATCGATGCACTTACATTTATAGCTACTTGGTTATGTAGCATCACTCTTCATCTTATCTTAAATATTCTCCATTTTTTCGTATATTATCACATCTATATTTACTCTTAACAAAATGTAGAATAAAGGCAATGCTTTTGAAGAAGATGTTGTGGTAAACTTCTTGAATTGCCCCCCCCCCCATCAGCATGGACAAGGCCTTTATAGAGCATGTCTTCACCAATAATGTAAGTTTGTCCATCTCAAGCCTTCAAACTTTGTTGTATATATTTGGTTAGGCATGACTGCAACAACTGTTTAGTTTTGGTGTTTGCATCAAATTGCTTGTTTAAAGTTTATTATGTAGTTCATAAACAAAAGTTTGTCTTTTCTCAATTTAAGTTTTCAGTTGTACAACCAAGTTCCTTCTTCATACCATGTAAATTAAACTATACATAGCAAGTGATCTTCTTTTGCACTGCATGTATGCTTCTGTTCTTCATCTGTAATTCAGTGGTGTGGTGAACCTACTCACTACAACACAATGTCATATTCTGCAATGTCTTGACTATGAACAATGTCATATCATTCTACTATTATTTAAACCGTCTCTTTATTTGCCAATCTGAAATGGTATAAATTGACAACACACTAACCATTGATACTTATGAGTTCTTGATTTGTAATCCAGTGGTGTCGTGAAGCTGCCAACTCCTTCACAATGTCATTTCCTGCCATGTCTTGACCTGAACAATACCATGTTGTGTTAATGCAATTTTAAACGGTGTCACTTTATTCGTCAGTAAGAAATGTGATGAATTGTCAGCACTGATACTTTTATGTGCAAAACCTGTCATCTGTCTGCTTGTTTATCTTTCAGAGTGAGGAAGATATAAGTGTTGAACAAGCGCAGTCTCATCATCTTGCTCAGCTGCTTGCGCTGCAGCTCCCCAGCAGGGCTAACCTTTCTTGAACTCTATTGAAGTGCTGTCGGTTTTGTATATATTTGTCGGCGTGTTTATTTGCACTGGTGGCGATCTTTGATGCACAGTGTATGTAATCTGCTATCTGCTTGTGCTTTATTATCATAGTGGCGAACTTTGATGCCCAGTGGATGTAATATGCCGTAATTCTTTATTATATAGTCTAGGTTTTTTCTTATTCTAGGTGCTGCAGTTATTTTACTGTATATATATCCTGTCTTCGCAGTAAACCATCCAAACCGTAAAATTACGATACATAATCGGGCCGTCATGCAATCACGATCTAGATTGGGCCTGAAACGTGCCGAACAGCTCACGGGCCGGCAGCAGCCCGAAATGAACCCCGGCCCATGATTGTGTGAATCAAATCACGGGCTTTTACCATGCTAAAATTGTCTCGGTCCTTGTTTGGCCCAATCAGATATCAGCTGCAAGCAGGCCGGATGCAAACCGGGCCGTAGTTAGACCCAACTATATGACGGGCTTTTAACAGGCCAAAATTAATATAGGGCCGAAATGTTAAACGGCCCCTTAACAGGCCAACACTAATATTAGGCCGAATTACTAAGTGGGCCTTTAGCAAGTGGGCCCAAAGGCATAGTGTCCAGTTGACGGGCCGAATCTGATATGGGCCATAATTGAGCCCAAAGCCTCTTAAAGGGCAGGACCTGATCTGGGCCATAATTTGGCCCAGAACGTGGTAGGCTTTTAACGGGCCGGATCTCATATGGGCCACTATTAGGCCCGGAGTGTGGCAGGCCATTAATGGACCAGATCAAATATGGGCCGATATTTTGCCCAAAACATGGCAGCCAGTTAATGGGCCGGCCTACTAGGGTCCTCAAAATCTTGTGGGTCTACAGTTGGGCCGGCCCATTAATGTCGGCGAAATCTCGTGGGCCTTTAGCTGGGCTGGCCCATTATGATCCGCAAGAATCTTGTGGGACTTTACCTGGGCCGACCCATTATGGCACACAAAAATCTTGTGGGCATTTACCTGGGCCGGCCCATTATGGCCCGCAAAATCTTGTGGGCCTTTAGCTGGGCTAGCCCATTATGGTCCGCAAAATCTCGTGGGCCTTTAGCTGGGCCGGTCCATTATGGTCCACAAAATCTTGTGGGCCTTCAGTTGGGCCGACCCATTTAAACTTGATGGGCTGGTCCATGTGTCAACATATCATAGGCGCGTCTCGCCCATTGGATGAGTGACACCTGTGCCAACGCGGACCTGACACGTGTCTCCTCCAGCCAATGATGATTTTACACGTGGAAAATCCCCATTGGTCGGGGCTGTTAACGGGTTATCGGATCCAAAACCCGACCCGATAGCTTAACGACGTTCCGTTACGGTGGATGCCACGTGTCGGTCACCCTTGATGAAAGCGCTTCTGTGACGCGCGATTTATTGTCATGGAAGTGGACACTTACGTGATGATAATTTTGGTAATGTCATGGAACACTTCTACGACAGCACAGGTATGACTATCTTGATTCTGTCATAAATTTGTCATTGATGTACATGCATGACAAAAAACGCGACCTACTGTGACAAACACATATCATCATGGAAGTGTATTTTTTTGTAGTGTTTGCTACTGTCCTACAAACCTCTGCACTTGGAGGCCCAACAACGTCTACGAGAAGAAGGTTGTGTAGTAGACATCAAGCTCTTTTCTGGCACCGTTACCGGGGAGGTTAGCGCTTGAAGGTATATCTTTAGATCTTGCAATCAAATCTTTTAGTTTCTTGTTTTATCACTAGTTTAGTCTATAAAAGAAAACTACGAAAAATGGAATTGAGGGTACCTCATATGCTTCATCTTTTTAATATCTTTCATGAAAATAAGGATTCCGTTAATTGTGCCAAAATGCTAGAAGAAGAATGAATTAAAATGTTTGGCACTAAATCTTTGAATGATGAGCATGATTGCAATGTTGTTAGTACGAACTCTTTGAATATCCATTGTACTAATGATGATTGCAGTAGTCATGATGAAAATGTCTCTTATAAGCATGTCAATTTTTGTGGAGTGCATAGGGTTTGCAAGTACACACCAAATAGGGAAGATAGATTTTGCAAGAGGCATAAGTATTTAGAAACTAAATGGCTGCAAGAAAGGCTAGATGTTTGTGCTGAAAATTTAAATTTTCTTAGCCATCCTTGTGAACTTTGCAATGAACGTGGTCATTTAAATATCCAATGCCAATTGTTTCATGATCTAATCGTGTCCCAAAATTGTGATGACTTGATTTCCCATGCACGTCATAATGAACTTAGTTTGCTTGTGGGTTATGAAGAAATGAAACATATAACTAAGGATCTTCCAGAATTTGACCTTGATAAAGTTCTTGATTTTGATTTAGAGGAAATTTATATGTATTGTGCGGTGAATTGCATTGAAAATCCTTATATTGCCAATTACATAAAGTCAAGTAAACAACTAGAAGATGAAGAGAATACTAATGAAAGGGAAGAGACTTCCCAATATCCTCCTATTATTTCTTATGATGAATCAGGTAACGAGGAGGAGCCTTCTATTCAACCAATCTCATTAATAAGGAGCTCCAAAAAGAGGGTTAAACCCATACTTAATGTGAAGAAGAAAAAGAAAAGACGGAGAAGTAAAGGTAAAAGGGCATCCCTCCCAAATGATGTTGCTCCTATTACTCATTGTGATGATGATAATTACTATACTATTGGTGCTATCCATACTATTAATTATGAGAGTGATTATGCTTATGATATGAAAAGGCCCAAGCTTGGGGATGCTATGTGTGATGAGAATGACATGTTTGAGAATGTATTTGCTGCAATTAATGTTTGTCCCAAGATTGGGGATGCTACGTTTGATGAATATGATATTTTTAGTCTCTCAAGTTTTGATGAGCAAATTTATTATGATGATAGCATGCCTCCTATTTATGATGGTTATATTGACGAAAGTGGGTTTGGAAGAGTGTCAACTTTAGGAAGTAATGATCCCATTATTTTGGAGGATGTTGAATCTTATTTCGACAATTATGAAAGTGGATTTGGAGAGTCATGACTTTATTTAGTAATGATTCCACTATCTTGCCAGAGGTTTCAATTGATTATGATGAGAACAAAGTTGCTACTTATGATGATTATTGTGATGACACGTATGCTATAAAAAGTAGTGATGATTATATTAAAACTTGTCATGATTATGATTACCCTTTTCCTGAATAGTATTCTTTTAATGTGGAAACAATTTTTAGTATTCGAGTTTCTTATGATACTCTCACTATTCCGAATGAGAAGAATTTTGCCTATGTGGAGAGCAGTAAATTTTCTATGCTTGTAGATCATGAAAAGAATGCTTTATGTGATGGTTATATTGTTGAATTTATTCATGATGCTACTGAAAATTATTATGAGGGAGGAATATATGCTTGTTGTAGTTGCAATAATATCAAGTTTCCTCTCTATGTGCTTAAAATTTGGAAGTTATGCTTGTTTTACCTTCCTATGCAAGTCGATTCTTGTTCCCATAAGTTGTTTGCTCAAAAAATCCCTATTCATAGGAAGTGGGTTAGACTTAAATGTGCTAGTTATATTCTTCATGATGCTCTCTGTATGTTTCAGTTCTTATCTTTTATGTGAGCATTATTGAAATCATCATGCCTAGCTAGGGGCGTTAAACGATAGCGCTTGTTGGGAGGCAACCCGATTTTATTTTTGTTCCTATTTAGTAATAAATAATTTATCTAGCCTCTGTTATGGTTGAGTTTTTATGTTTTAATTAGTGTTTGTGCCAAGTAGAACCTTTGGGAAGACTTCGGGAAAGTCTTTGCGATCTTGCTGTAAAAAACAGAAACTTTAGCGCTCACGAGATTTGCTGCTATGTTTTACTGGAGAGTGTTACTTAGTTGATTATTTTAGAAGATGATTAATAGATAAATTCCCCACGTCCAGCAATTTATTTTAGAATTTTGGGGTTCCAGAAGTATACGTTTGATCCAGATTACTACAGACTGTTCTATTTTTGACAGATTCTGTTTTCTATGTGTTGTTTGCTTATTTTGATGAATCTATGAGTAGTATCGGAGGGTATGAACCATAGATGAGTTGGAATACAGTAGATATTACATCAATATGAATTTAGAATGAGTTCACAACAGTACCTAAGTGGTGATTTATTTTCTTATACTAACAGAGCTTACGAGTTTTCTGTTAAGTTTTGTGTCATGAAGTTTTCAAGTTTTGGGTAAAGATTCGATGGACTATGGAATAAGGTTTCGCAAGAGCCTAAGCTTGGGGATGCCCAAGGCACACCAAGGTAATATTCAAGGACAACCAAGAGCCTGACCTTGGGGATGCCCCGGAAGGCATCCCCTCTTTCGTCTTCGTTCATCGGTAACTTTACTTGGAGCTATATTTTTATTCAACACATGATATGTGTTTTGCTTGGAGCGTCATTTTGTTTTTTTGTTTTGCTTGATGTTTGAATAAAATACCAAGATTTTAAATTCTTAAATGTTAGAGAGTCTTCACATAGTTGCTTAATTATTCGACTACTCACCGAGCTTCACTTATATTTTTCGGAGTAGTTTGTCGTTTGCTCTAGTGCTTCACTTATATCTTCTTAGAGCATGGCGGTGGTTTTATTTTATAGAAATAGATGAACTCTTATGCTTCACTTATATTATTTTGAGAGTCTTTAGAATAGCATGGTAGTTTGCTTTGGTTATGAACTAGTCCTACTATGATTGGCATTCAAGATGGGTATAATAAAAACTTTCATATAAAGTGCATTGAATACTATGAGATGTTTGATACTTGATGATTGTTTTGAGATATGAAGATGGTGATATTAGAGTCATGATAGTTGAGTAGTTGTGAATTTGATAGATACTTGTGTTAAAGTTTGTGATTCCCGTAGCATGCACGTATGGTGAACCGTTATGTGATGAAGTCGGAGCATGATTTATTTATTGATTGTCTTCCTTATGAGTGGCGGTCGGGGACGAGTGACGGTCTTTTCCTACCAATCTATTCCCTAGGAGCATGCACATAGTACGTCGTTTCAATAACTAATAGATTTTTGCAATAAGTATGTGAGTTCTTTATGACTAATGTTGAGTCCATGGATTATACGCACTCTCACCATAAACCCACCATTGCTAGCCTCTCTAGTACTGCGCAACTTTCGCCGGTACCACAAACCCACCATTTACCTTCCTCAAAATAGCCACTATACCTACCTATTATGGCATTTCCATAGCCATTCTGAGATATATTGCCATGCAACTTTCCACCGTTCCCTTTATTATGACACGCTTCATCATTGTCATATTGCTTTGCATGGTCATGTAGTTGACATCGTATTTGTGGCAAAGCCACCATTCATAATCCTTTCACACATGTCACTCTTGATTCATTGCACATCCCGGTACAGCGCCGGAGGCATTCACATAGAGTCATATTTTGTTCTAAGTATCAAGTTGTAATTCTTGAGTTGTAAGTAAATAAAAATGTGATGATCATCATTATTAGAGCATTGTCCCAAGTGAGGAAAGGATGATGGAGACTATGATTCCCCCACAAGTCGGGATGAGACTCCGGACGGAAAAAGAGAAAGAAAAGAGGCCATAAAAAGGAGAGAAAAGGCCCAAATAAAAAATAAATAAAAGAAAAATGAGAGAAAAAGAGAGAAGGGGCAATGCTACTATCCTTTTACCACACTTATGCTTCAAAGTAGCACCATGATCTTCATGATAGAGAGTCTCCTATGTTGTCACTTTCATATACTAGTGGTAATCTTCCATTATAGAACTTGGCTTGTATATTCCAATGATGGGCTTCCTCAAAATGCCCTAGGTCCTCGTGAGCAAGCGAGTTGGATGCACACCCACTTAGTTTCTTTTTGAGCTTTCATACACTTATAGCTCTAGTGCATCCGTTCCATGGCAATCCCTACTCACTCACATTGATATCTATTGATGGGAATCTCCATAGCCCGTTGATACGCCTAGTTGATGTGAGACTATCTTCTCCTTTTCGTCTTCTCCACAACCACCATTCTATTCCACTTATAGTGCTATGTCCATGGCTCACGCTCATGTATTGCATGAAGATTGAAAAAATTTGAGAACATCAAAAGTATGAAACAATTGCTTGGCTTGTCATCGGGGTTGTGTATGATTTAAATATTTTGTGTGATGAAGATAGAGCATAGCCAGACTATATGATTTTGTAGGGATAGCTTTCTTTGGCCATGTTATTTTGAGAAGACATGATTACTTTGTTAGTATGCTTGAAGTATTATTATTTTTATGTCAATATTAAACTTTCGTCTTGAATCTTCCGGATCTGAATATTCTGGCCACAATAAAGAGAATTACATGGATAAATATGTTAGGTATAATTCCACATCAAAAATTCTGTTTTTATCATTTACCTACTCGAGGACGAGCAGGAATTAAGCTTGGGGATGCTTGATACGTCTCTAACGTATCTATAATTTTTGATTGTTCCATGCTATTATATTATCAACCTTGGATGTTTTATATGCATTTATATGCTATTTTATATGATTTTTGGGACTAACCTATTAATCTAGAGCCAGTGCCAGTTTCTGTTTTTTCCTTGTTTTTGAGTTTCGCAGAAAAGGGAAACCAAACGGAGTCCAATTGACCTGAAACTTCACGGAACTTATTTTTGGACCAGAAGAAGGACACAGAGTAAAAGTGTTGGGCCGGAAGAGTCCCGGGCTGCCACGAGGGTGGGGGGCGCACCCACCCCCTAGGCGCGCCTCCCTACCTCGTGGACAGCCCGAAGACCCCCTGACTTGTTCTCGACACCAAAACCTCTTATATATACTAAAACTTCCAGAAAGAAACCTAGATCGGGAGTTCCGCCGCCGCAAGCCTCTGTAACCATCGAAAACCAATCTAGACCCGTTCCGGCATCCTGCCGGAGGGGGGAATCCCTCTCCGGTGGCCATCTTCATCATCCCGACGCTCTACATGACGAGGAGGGAGTAGTTCACCCTTGGGGCTGAGGGTATGTACCAGTAGCTATGTGTTTGATCTCTCTCTCTTTCTATCTCTCTCTCTCTCGTGTTCTTGATTCGACACGATCTTGATGTATCACGGGCTTTGCTATTATATTTGGATCTTATGATGTTTCTCCCCCTCTACTCTCTTGTGATGAATTGAGTTTTCCCTTTGAAGTTATCTTATCGGATTGAGTCTTTAAGGATTTGAGAACACTTGGTGTATGTCTTGCATGTGCTTATCTGTGGTGACAATGGGATATCACGTGATCCACTTGATGTATGTTTTGGTGATCAACTTGCGAGTTCCGTGACATCGTGAACTTATGAATAGGGGTTGGCACACGTTTTCGTCTTGACTCTCCGGTAGAAACTTTGGGGCACTCTTTGAAGTTCTTTGTGTTGGTTGAATAGATGAATCTGAGATTGTGTGATGCATATCATATAATCATACCCACAGATACTCGAGGTGACATTGGAGTATCTAGGTGACATTAGGGTTTTGGTTGATTTGCGTCTTAAGGTGTTATTTTACTATGAACTCTAGGGCTGTTTGTGACACTTATAGGAATAGCCCAACAGATTGATCGGAAAGAATAACTTTAGGTGGTTTCATACCCTACAGTAACCTGTTCGTTTGTTCTCCGCTATTAGTGACTTTGGAGTGACTCTTCGTTGCATGTTGAGGGCTAGTTATATGATCCAATTATGTTATTATTGTTGAGAGAACTTGCACTAGTGAAAGTATGAACCCCTAGGCCTTGTTTCAACGCATTGCAATACCGTTTGTGCTCACTTTTATCATTAGTTACCTTGTTGTTTTTATACTTTCAGATTACAAAAACCATTATCTACTATCCATATTGCACTTGTATCACCATCTCTTCGCCGAACTAGTGCACCTATACAATTTACCATTGTATTGGGTGTGTTGGGGACACAAGAGACTCTTTGTTATTTGGTTGCAGGGTTGCTTGAGAGAGACCATCTTCATCCTACGCCTCCCACGGATTGATAAACCTTAGGTCATCCACTTGAGGGAAATTTGCTACTGTCCTACAAACCTTTGCACTTGGATGCCCAACAACGTCTACAAGAAGAAGGTTGTGTGGTAGATATCAACGGGGCACCGAAGAGTGGAGGCGGGCGACGAAGGTGCTGCAGGGAGGAGGGAAGAGGAGACGCTGCCAGGGAGGTTCGGGTATGAGGTGCAGCGTGAGGGAGATGGGAAAGGATCGAGCGAGTCTATCCCTAGCAGCGCGAGGTGGGGAACGAGGGGATCGAGACGAGAGGCTGCTAGCGGCTAGGGTTA
>NC_041388.1:164037840-164071937 GCF_002162155.2 Triticum dicoccoides
TTTTTTAATTTAGTTCTCATTTCTCCTTTCTGTTTCTTTAACTAGCTTATGTTTGGCATTTAAATCTTGAACCAAATGACTTTTTAAAAAGTAGAGCTTTAACATATAAATACTATACATTATTTAGGGCTGCCACAAAACGTTTGAGGACTAGTTGGATTCATTTGATATTTTGTTTAAATAGGAAACGTTTATTTTGGGCTGTTCGCCCAGATTAAAATAGTTTAAGGGCAATTTAATAATTCAAATAAAGTGGTTTATTTATGACAATTAGATAGTGAATTTTTGCAACCCAGTGAACATTTTTGTTTTACTTTTTGAAGATATAATAATTTGGCTTCGATTTTTGTTAAGTGGCAATTTGGCTAAGTTAAACCTAATGACATGGAATCATTAGGGGGGTTAGTGTAGCTTAATTATCCGGGCATCACAGAGAGAGAAGGGAAACAGACTACTGATTAACAGCCAGCCGCAGCACGAGCTCCTAGGCATGTTTTGAGAGAGTGAGGTGGATCATGTATAAAAAAAGTAGTACATATTTGTATGCAACTATTGTACTTGCCGACTATAAGCTTGACTATAGATGATGTGGTAAGACCATATAGCCAGCAGCTGGCTATAGTATAACCATGCTCTTACAATGCGGTGCAAAGGCCGGGAGAGCCACTCCTCCATTATTCAAAAGAATAGCTCTTTTTTGCTTGCAGGAGGTCACTAAACAGAACAGACGAATTGATGTTTGGGAGTTATGTGCAAAAATCCTCTTCTGAGCCCGAGCTCAGCTGCTCTCGAAATCCAGATCGTTTGTTTGCATGTGGATTTGTGACGGCCAGTGTATTTCTCTGACATATATGAATTTCCCGGGATTTAGGCACGGACACATTCATTGCGACAGGTCGACGAGATGCCATTTAGGGACAGACAGGATAGAGATGGCTCGGCAATTTATCTAAGCCAACATGAGCCGTCCGGCCGTCTGGTTTTCCGTCCGTGCTGGGACTAGCCCAGTGACAATAAATGCCAACTAACAACAACCATCAGCCCATCCCCACCCATTCATAGCCTTAGACCGGAAACCACACCTCGTATTGCTGAGCCATTCCATATCTCCATCTCCGGCTGATTCGCCATGTCTGCTTCATCTTCGAACTCCGTCCCAATCTTGTCTGACTGGCTGCTGCCGCTGATGAGGTGACCACTGTGCGACGATGATATCAAGACCAATGTGGCGAGGTCTAGATCTCAGGCTGGTAACCGCTTCTACAAGTGCATTCGATATGATGTAAGTGGATGCAATCAGATATTGTTCTTTTTATCGGCCTCAAATTCTTCCTTGGAAAAACTCAGATCTGACTGACATGTTTTTCATTTGCCTTTTGTTTTTTTCTAAAAATTTTTAGTCTCGCCAGTGTCGTTTCTTCGAGTTTCAGCGAGCTTACTGGAGGAGGATGACCCCAATGCAGATAGCTGTCGCGCATCACCAAGCTGGGATGCACCCTGGAGGCCAGATGTTTTGTGTCCGCCATGCTAATGTGGGCACGTAGATGGTGCCTGTTGCGAACCAGCCGCATGCATAGCCGTAGATCCAGCCTCAAGCCAACCAGAGCTGGTCAACAATCTGGTCCAGCAAGTCCCGCCCACGGCCGCAGCCAGAGCTGGCCCTGGGTCTCAGGCCTTGTAGGCGTCAACGTTCTTCTTGGAGCTGTCAACATCATGCTTACAGTTCTCGTCCTCATGGTCGTGGTTGCGTCCGCATGTGCCAGGGATCTATGTGTTAGTGTACTACTATGTAATGAAGTAATTAAGGGTGGCTCCCTCTACCGCTAAGCCTGTTTCACTCCCATTCATGCAGTTGATGGGCTAAACTTAGTAGCGCAAGATGTTTTAGTTCAAGTTCAGTATGTACTGGCGCACCTGATGTTTATTAAGTTCGCTTTTGAGATTGTTCTGCAATTATATTTTTTCGTCAAGCATGTTGTATGTTTTTTACATACATCAATTTACCAAGAGAGTAAATTCTAGATACAACTTGATGGAGCGATACATTTATTATGATTAAAATTGCAGCAACAAAACATAGTTGCTAACACTTTATTGTTCAACCTATTCGAACACTTGGAAAACGTAATGCAAACCAAGCCACCGTCGGGTAGGACCAAACATTCATGCACACGCGTCGGAAGGGGCTGGGTGCACTCATTTTTCCAGCACCGCCCGCGAAGGGTAAAATAGTCATTTACCTACAACGTGCCCTAGATCGAAATATCAGCCCCCTCTCCCAACTCCCAACCGCTCGTCCATATGGTTTCGCATATACCCAAGCTGCTTCCGGAGAGTGTTAGGCAACATCCGTTCTGGCTTACATCTCCTGTTTCTTCACTTTCTCGACGCCAATCGAATCTGGAGCGGGCACATGGTAATTTTGTCGTTCCATCGTGACCCTTTTAATTGATCTTTTTTTAGTGTAGTAACATCGAGTAGAATCATAATGGCATCCGCCAAATTTTTCTTTGTTTTTTGCTTGTCGGTCCAAAGGATGAACATAGCTCGCAGTCCGCCAGCTGCGGCGGAGGAGGCGAAGGTCCTGATGATGAACCATTAGAAGCTGCCTAGGACGTGGTTGTGCTTGGAGCAGACGCCTCATATTCGAGATCGACTGCTGATGGAGATCCACCGGCGCCCACCTCACGCATATCTGTGAAGAACGCTGTCAGAGTCACCCAGACTTTCGGCGAGTACAAGAGGTGGCTAGTGGAGCAGATTGGTTTCGAGGGTATGCTCAAGCTGCCAGATCTGCAGAAGATTAACCTCAAGTGCAGCGCATGGATAATTGACGTCTACTACACAACCTTCTTCTTATAGATGTTGTTGGACCTCCAAGTGCAGAGGTTTGTAGGACAGTAGAAAATTTCCCTCAAGTGGATGACCTAAGGTTTATCAATCCGTGGGAGGGTAGGATGAAGATGGTCTCTCTCAAACAACCCTGCAACCAAATAACAAAGAGTCTCTTGTGTCCCCAACACACCCAATACAATGGTAAATTGTATAGGTGCACTAGTTCGGCAAAGAGATGGTGATACAAGTGCAATATGGATGGTAGATATAGGTTTTTGTAATCTGAAAATATAAAAACAGCAAGGTAACTAATGATAAAAGCGAGCAAAAACGGTATTGCAATGCGTTGAACAAGGCCTAGGGTTCATACTTTGACTAGTGCAAGTTCTCCCAACAATAATAACATAATTGGATCATATAACTATCCCTCAACATGCAACAAAGAGTCACTCCAAATTCACTAATAGCGGAGAACAAACGAAGAGATTATTGTAGGGTACGAAACCACCTAAAGTTATTCTTTCCGATCAATCCATTGGGCTATTCCTATAAGTGTCACAAACAGCCCTAGAGTTCATAGTAAAATAACACCTTAAGACACAAATCAACCAAAACCCTAATGTCACCTAGATACTCCAATGTCACCACAAGTATCTGCGGGTATGATTATACGATATGCATCACACATTCTCAGATTCATCTATTCAACCAACACAAAGAACTTCAAAGAGTGCCCCAAAGTTTCTACCGGAGAGTCAAGACGAAAACATGTGCCAACCCCTATACATAAGTTCACGAGGTCACGGAACTCGCAAGTTGATCACCAAAACATACATCAAGTGGATCACGTGATATCCCATTGTCACCACAGATAAGCACATGCAAGGCATACATCAAGTGTTCTCAAATCCTTAAAGACTCAATCCGATAAGATAAATTCAAAGGAAAAACTCAATTCATCACAAGAGGGTAGAGGGGGAGAAACATCATAAGATCCAACTATAATAGCAAAGCTCGTGATACATCAAGATCGTGCCAAATCAAGAACACGAGAGAGAGAGAGATCAAACACATAGCTACTGGGACATACCCTCAGCCCCGAGGGTGAACTACCCCCTCCTCGTCATGGAGAGCGCCGGGATGATGAAGATGGCCACCGGAGAGGCATTCCCCCCGCCGGCAGGGTGCCGAAACGGGCCTAGATTGGTTTTCGGTGGCTACAGAGGCTTGCGGTGGCGAAACTCCCGATCTAGGTTATTTTCTGGAGGTTTCTGTATTTATAGGAAGTTTTGGCATCGGGAACAAGTCAGGGGGTCCACGAGGGTGGAGGGCGCGCCCTACCCCCTGGCTTGCCCTCCTATCTCTTGGACGGCTCAAGACACTTATGGCCCAACTATTTTACTCCAAGGGCTTCTTTTGGTCCATAAAAAATCATCAAAAATTGGCATGTCAATTGGACTCCGTTTGGTATTCCTTTTCTATAAAACTCAAAAACAAGGAAAAAACAGAAACTGACACTGGACTCTAGGTTAATAGATTAGTCCCAAAAATCATATAAAATAGCATATAAATGCATATAAAGCATCCTAGATGGATAATATAATAGCATGGAACAATAAAAAATTATAGATACGTTGGAGACGTATCAAGCATCCCCAAGCTTAATTCCTGCTCGTCCTCGAGTAGGTAAATGATAAAAACAGAATTTTTGATGTGGAATGCTACCTAACATATTTATCCATGTAATTCTCTTTATAGTGGCCTGATTATTCATACCGTAAGATTCAAGACAAATTTTAATATTGACATAAAAATAATAATACTTCAAGCATACTAACTAAGCAATCATGTCTTCTCAAAATAACATGGCCAGAGAAAGGTCATCCCTACAAAATCATATAGTTTGGTCATGCTCCATTTTCGTCACACAAGAATACTCTCATCATGCACAACCCCGATGACAAGCCAAGCAATTGTTTCATATTTTAGTAATCTCAAACTTTTTTCAACTTTCACGCAATACATGAGCGTGAGCCATGGCCATAGCACTATAGGTGGAATATAATGGTGGTTGTGGAGAAGACAAAAAGGAGAAGATAGTCTCACGTCAACTAGGCGTATCAACGGGCTATGGAGATGCCCATCAATAGATATCAATGTGAGTGAGTAGGGATTGCCATGCAACGGATGCACTAGAGCTATAAGTGTATGAAAGCTCAAAAAGAAACTAAGTAGGTGTGCATCCAACTCGCTTGCTCACGAAGACCTAGGGCATTTTGAGGAAGCCCATCATTGGAATATACAAGCCAAGTTCTATAATGAAATATTCCCACTAGTATATGAAAGTGACAACATAGGAGACTCTCTATCATGAAGATCATGGTGCTACTTTGAATCACAAGTGTGGTAAAAGGATAGTAGCATTGCCCCTTCTCTCTTTTCTCTCATTTTTTATTTTTTGTTTTTTTTGTTTTTTAGGCCTTCTCTTTTTTATGGCCTCTTTTTTTCTTTTATTTTTTATTTTTTGTCCGGAGTCTCATCCCGACTTGTGGGGGAATCGTAGTCTCCATCATCCTTTCCTCACATGGGACAATGTTCTAATAATGATGACCATCACACTTTTATTTACTTACAACTCCAGAATTACAACTCGATACTTAGAACAAAATATGACTCTATATGAATGGCTCCGGCGGTGTACCGGGATGTGCAATGAATCAAGAGTGACATGTATGAAAGAATTATGCAAGGTGGCTTTGCCACAAATACAATGTCAACTACATGATCATGCAAAGCAATATGACAATGATGAAGCATGTCATAATAAATGGAACGGTGGAAAGTTGCATGGCAATATATCTCGGAATGGCTTTGGAAATGCCATAATAGGTAGGTATGGTGGTTGTTTTGAGGAAGATATAAGGAGGCTTATGTGTGATAGAGTGTATCATATCACGGGGTTTGGATGCACCGGCAAAGTTTGCACCAACTCTCAAGGTGAGAAAGGGCAATGCACGGTACCGAAGAGGCTAGCAATGATGGAAGGGTGAGAGTGCATATAATCCATGGACTCAACATTAGTCATAAAGAACTCACATACTTATTGCAAAAATCTACAAGTCATCAAAAATCAAGCACTACACGCATACTCCTCGGGGGATAGATTGGTAGGAAAAGACCATCGCTCGTCCCCGACCGCCACTCATAAGGAAGGCAATCAAAGAAACACCTCATGCTTCAAATTTGTCACACAACGGTTACCATACGTGCATGCTACGGGACTTGCAAACCTCAACACAAGTATTTCTCAAATTCACAATTACTCAACTAGCACGACTCTAATATTACCATCTTCATATCTCAAAACAATTATCAAGTATCAAACTTCTCATAGTATTCAATGCACTTATATGAAAGTTTTTATTATACCCATATTTGATGCCAATCATATTAGGACTAAATTCATAACCAAAGCAAATTACCATGTTGTTCTAAAAGACTTTCAAAATAATATAAGTGAAGCATGAGAGTTCATCTATTTCTATAAAATAAAACCACCACCGTGCTCTAGAAAGATATAAGTGAAGCACTAGAGCAAATGTCGAACTACTCCGAAAGATATAAGTGAAGATCAATGAGTAGTCGAATAATTATGCAACTATGTGAAGATTCTCTAACATTTAATAATTTCAGATCTTGGTATTTTATTCAAACATCAAGCAAAACAAAATAAATAAAATGACGCTCCAAGCAAAACACATATCATGTGGTGAATAAAAATATAGCTCCAAGTAAAGTTATCGATGAACGAAGACGAAAGAGGGGATGCCATCCGGGGCATCCCCAAGCTTAGGCTCTTGGTTGTACTTGAATATTACCTTGGGGTGCCTTGGGCGTCCCCATGTTTAGGCTCTTGCCACTCCTTATTCCATAGTCCATCGAATTTTTACCTAAAACTTGAAAACTTCACAACACAAAACTCGTAAGCTCCGTTAGTATAAGAAAATAAATCATCACTTAGGTATTGTTGTGAACTCATTCTAAATTCATATTTATGTAATATCTACTGTATTCCAACTTCTCTATGGTTATACCCTCCGATACTACTCATAGATTCATCAAAATAAGCAAACAACACATAGAAAATAGAATCTGTCAAAAACAGAACAGTCTGTAGCAATATGTAGGTTTCAAATACTTCTATAACTCCAAAAATCCTGAGAAATTAGGACGTCCTAGGAAATTTGTTTATTAATCTACTAAAAGTGGAATTGGTATTTGATCGCTCTCTGGTAAAAAAATGAAAATTATTCTCGTGAACGCATACTTTCTGTTTTTTTACAGCAAGATCAAATAATAATCACCCCAGAAGATCCTAAAGGCTTTACTTGGCACAAACACTAATTAAAACATAAAAAGACAATCATAACATAGGATAAATGATTTATTTATTACTAAACAGGAACAAAAATGAAGTTGGGTTGCCTCCCAACAAGCGCTATCATTTAACGCCCCTAGCTAGGCATTATGATTTTAATGATGCTCACATAAAAGATAAGAATTGAAACATAAAGAGAGGATTATGAAGAATATGACTAGCACATTTAAGTCTAACCCTCTTCCTATGCATAGGGATTTTGTGATTAAACAACTTATGAGAACAATAGTCAACTAGCATAGGAAGGCAAAACAAGCATAACTTTAAAACTTTAAGCACATAGAGAGGAAACTTGATATTATTGCAATTCCTACAAGCATATATTCCTCCCTCCTAATAATTTTCAGTAGCATCATGAATGAATTCAACAATATAACTATCACATAAAGCATTCTTTTCATGAGCCACAAGCATAGAGTTTTTATTACTCTCCACATAAGCAAATTTCTTCTCATGAATAGTAGTGGGAGTAAACTCAACAAAATAACTATCATGTGAGACATAATCCAATTGAAAATTAAAATCAATATGACAAGTTTCATGATTATCATTAATATTTATTACATACATGTCATCACAATAATCATCATAGATAGCAACTTTGTTCTCATAATCAATTGGAACCTCTTTCGAAATAGTGGAATCATCACTAAATAAAGTCATGACCTCTCCAAATCCACTTTCATAATTATCACAATAAGATTCAACATCCTCCAAAATAGTGGGATCATTACTTACAAAAGTTGACACTCTTCCAAACCCACTTTCATCAATATAATCATCATAAATAGGAGGCATGCTATCATCATAATAAATTTTCTCATCAAAACTTGGGGGACAAAACATATCATCTTCATCAAACATAGCATCCCCAAGCTTGTGACTTTGCATATCATTAGCATCATGGGTATTCAAAGAATTCATACTAACAACATTGCAATCATGCTCATCATTCACATATTTTATGCCAAGCACTCTATGTAATTCTTCTTCTAGTACTTGAGCACAATTTTCATTCCCATAACTTACACGAAAGACATTAAAAAGATGAAGCATATGAGGCAACCTTAATTCCATTTTTTGTAATTTTCTTTTATAAACTAAACTAGTGATAAAACAAGAAACTAAAAGATTTGATTGCAAGATCTAAAGATATACCTTCAAGCACTAACCTCCCCGGCAACGACGCCAGAAAAGAGCTTGATGTCTACTACACAACCTTCTTCTTGTAGACGTTGTTGGGCCTCCAAGTGCAGAGGTTTGTAGGACAGTAGCAAATTTCCCTCAAGTGGATGACCTAAGGTTTATCAATCCATGGGAGGCGTAGGATGAAGATGGTCTCTCTCAAACAACCCTGCAACCAAATAACAAAGAGTCTCTTGTGTCCCCAACACACCCAATACAATGGTAAATTGTATAGGTGCACTAGTTCGGTGAAGAGATGGTGATACAAGTGCAATATGGATGGTAGATATAGGTTTTTGTAATCTGAAAATATAAAAACAGCAAGGTAACTAATGATAAAAGTGAGCACAAACGGTATTGCAATGCGTTGAAACAATGCCTAGGGTTCATACTTTGACTAGTGCAAGTTCTCTCAACAATAATAACATAATTTGATCATATAACTATCCCTCAACATGCAACAAAGAGTCACTCCAAAGTCACTAATAGCGGAGAACTGTCGGTGGGAACGACACCTATGGGATCACAAGAATCTCTACTATGGTTGCGGGGCGCGGGGTCGTGAGAAGAGCGGATCAAACAGATAGCACATGGTTCGTTTATCCAGGTTCGGGTCGCGGGGATGCGTAAAACCCTACTCCTGCTTTGGTGGATTGTATATCTGTGTTCTTGAGCTAGCTATGGGGCGTGAGGAGCTCCAAAAAGGCGAATCCTCCTCCGGGTCGCCTCAGGCCTCCTTTTATAGGAAAGGGGTTGCCACAGTGGCACACATGAGGTGGAAAGGGAACAGTGATGTGAGATTATCCCTCGCATTATATGACAAGGCGCACTTAATGCATCTTGCCTAGGTGTCCTTGCTTTATCGGGGACGGGGGAGAGCCCTGTCTCATCCGTCGCTGCTCCCTCTCGCGTCGACACGCGCCCTGGCCAGCGGCGCCCATGATGCCATGTAGGCAGGCAGGCAGCTGAGGTGGCGCAGTGGTGGGTCTCCACGAAGATCTGCATGCCACCACGCAGGTGCCTGCCCAGCTGGTTGGGTCGGCAGCTGCATGCGAACGGCGGTGGAGGTCTGACTGGCGTGGCCCCGATGGTGGCCCTACGGGTGTTCTCGGCAAGGGCCTTGCCGGGGCCCTTGCAAGGGTCTTGCCGTGGCGCCTGCTGTCATCCCCGGCAAGGCTCTTGCCGGGGGCCTTGTGGTCCTCCTTGGCTGGGATCCTGCCAAGGATCATCATCTTCTAAAGGGTGTATCTGATCTTGAATGTCCTCACAAAGATCTGCATACCACCACGGGGATGTCTCCCGAATCCTTGCCCCATGGGGGCAGTGGACTCGAGGGTGACTCACTCCAGAGGTGTGGGGCGAGCTGCCACGACAAGGGTCTTGCCGGGTTTGCTAAAACCGCCTCCCGGCAAGGATCTTGCCGGGGGGGATCCATTTCGTCCCCTTTGCTCTTTGTGGTCTTGGTCTTGGCGTCGTTCTGCTTCTCCTGAGCTTCGGCCTTACCTTGGCTCACCTCCCTTGCCTTGCTCAGTGTGGTGGTGCCCGTGGCTCAGACTGCCCGTGCACAGTTATAGGGGTACAAAAAAACGTACCCCTCTTTTTGTACACCGACAGGAGCCCCCGGGCCTGGGCCACACATAAGCGCAATCGCGTCATTGGTCTAGGCCCAAAAACGGTGCATGGGCAGGCAGGGCGGTTTTTACCGCGGTAAGTCTCTTCATGCGTTGCGCTTCCCATGCTTCCCGCGCGTTGCACGGCGTGGGAAGGCGTGTGTGACGTGGGAGACATGCGTGGGGTTGCTTCCCGCGGGCATGCGTCACATCACAGTTAATGTGAAAGGAGGCGGCCCGCGTTTTTCCCCCACAAGAAGGAATAACCGTGGGTGCGCTGCTCACTTTCTCCTCTTCCCTTGTGCCTTTTCCAATCTCAGAGCCACCGTTCCCTCTCTTCCTTCGTTCCTAAGCTTTCACTGTTGCCCGCCGCTGCTGCTTTGCCATCCCCCTTCCTCAGCCCTCTGAACTTCTTGGTCGCCATGGCTCCCAAATTCGCCAAGGGCAAGGGGGTGGCTAAGGGCGCCGGGACGGTGGAGCCGCCGGAGAGCGTGCTGTCGGGGGACCGGACGAAGTCCGCCTTCTTCTTCCCCTCAACGGTTGATGTTCAAGAGCTCCGGGCCTCCTTCAAGCCCCTATGGGGAGTGAAGACCGGGGGAGAGGATTCGGGACACCCCGCGACGCGCATCATTCCTGCTGCTTGCGCTGATCCTGCCTTGAATCAGTACCCCTTCTTCGTTGATTACTTTTCTTGCGGGTTATGCCCTCCTTTCTCCGATTTCTTCTGCGACGTTATGCGCACCTTCGGCTTTTGCCTCTTGGATTTTACTCCGAATGCGGTGGTGTGCATGACTTTCTTCGCACATCTTTGCGAAGGCTTTGCCGGGGTGCAGCCCAACATGGCGCTCTTCCGCCATTACTTCTTCCCTCGAATCCAGCCGGGAGGAGCTGTCTCCGGTTGCGTCACCTGGATCCCAAGATCCAAGGGGGCGTACCCGGATGGTGCCGTGAAGGAGAGGTGGGAGGAATGGCGTGGCCGGTGCTGCTGGATTGAAGATGAAACCCGCCGGAATTCTGCAAGGTCCGCCGAGTGCCGCCGGCCCGCGGCAGCGATTGGAGCAATGTCAATGCCATCGATGGGAGGCTCACCGTCGCCACCACCAGGATTCTCCGGCTCACCCAGGCCGGACTCACCCTTGAGATGATCGGGGCGGACTTCATTCGCCGCCGGATCGCCCCGTTGCACAGCAAGGGGAGGCCAGCTTGGCTCTTTACGAACCCGGCTGACATTATGCGACTCCGCCCCGGCCTTGATCACAACTTCACAGTGCTGGCGCATGCCCACTTCTGCCAGCGGCTTTTCCAGCTTGATGTGTGTCGCGATGGCGAGGCCGAGTGGACCGGCAAGGCCGCGAGGGCTGCCGCAAAGGTTGGCAAGGCCCTCAAGGGGCCATTCTTCAAGCTGCTAGCGGGGGTGGTCCCGTTGTGCAACAATTCGCGTTGGTCCGAGATCATCGCCATGATGCCGGACTGTAATGCGCATGGCTCTGTCCCGAGCTGGGAGGAGCCGAAGGACGAGGATGTGCAGCAATTCTTCGACAACCTGATTGAGGTGTACGTCAATGCCGACGCCGAGCGGTGGCTTATCATGGACACCACCCAGGCAGAGCTGGATTACATCGCCACTAGGGCGAGGGAGGCACAACTTGCCATGGAGGCCGGCAGCGCCGGGGGCGTGGAGGACAAGGCCGCAACGACGGCAAAGGAAGAGGAGCTCACCCGGTGGGCGGCGGCCTCCGGGGAGGTCAGCAGCGCCAACACCGGAGCTCCGCTTGTCGAGGACGCGGCCGACGAGTCGTCGGAGGAGGAGGGTGTGGCAGAGGGCTCGATGCTAGCCAGGGGAAGAGGGCGAGTCCCGCGGCGGTCTGGCTCCGGCGAGCCGGTCCGGCCCGGCGGGGCTACGCGACCTCAATTGACCCTGAAGGGGTCCGGGCGCCACACGAGGGCCACGACAGCGAAGAGGCTGAGGAGGGCCGCTGAGAAGAAGAAGGCGACAACCCCTTCCTCATCTGGGCGCGCACAAACCCCGCCGCCTCCTTCGCCTCCTCCGGCAGGCGTCGACTCGGATGATGATGTGGAGTTCCCTTTTGATCTTGGGCCTCTCAGCCCGGAGAGAAAAAAAGAAACTGGTGGAAGAGGAGGAGACGGATGACGAGTAAGTTCTCCATTCCTTACTGTCATTTCCATTTCCTCGAATTGGGTCACTTGTCTTGATCCATTTTTGCTTCTGTAGGGAGACAGAGACGTTGGCCCAGAGGGTGAAGAGGGCGAGGACCTCGGCGAGCAGCCAGCCCCCGGCCGGGGCTTCAACGACACCACTGGTGGTGCTGAGCAGCCTGGACAGCAGCCCCCGGCGCAGCCCCCAGCGTAAGTTCGTCACCCACTTCTTACTCGACATGTGGTAGGCACTCGATGCTATGATGCTAACCTTGCCGGGTTTGCAGGAGGGAAGCGGCAGCAGGAGGAGCCACAGAGGGCTACTCCCAACACACCACCCCCATCGACTACACCACCGCGGGGGGCGTCCCCGGCATGGGCATCAGGCACGGCGCCCACACCCATGGAGGAAGAGGGGAACTTGGGCGCTGGTGGCTCTGCCACGGTGCCAAATGTTGGCGGAGAGGGGACTTCTGCTTCACAGCCTGGCACTGGTAAGTCGCCTGTCCTTCGTCTCTGTTTTTCCCTTATTCTTTTCTTGGCTTCATTGCTCCCGTTGCTGCCCAGACCCTCCTTGAACAGACATGGAGGACGTGGACGCCGTTGTCGGGGATATTGCTGAGGAGGCTGCGGCGGAGGCCAGCAGGATTGCCGCCAAGGAGGCCGCCAAAGACGCTGACGAGGCCGCCGCCGACGAAGCCACCAAGGGTGCCGCCGGGGACGCCGCCGCGGGGGCCGCCAAGGCGACCAGCAAGGCTTCTGCTGAGGGCGCCAGCGGTGGACCTGCCGGTGAGGCCGGCAAGGCCTCCGCTGAGGAAGAGGCGGTGGGTGACCAGCCTCCCTCCTCCTCAACCTCGGGCCCCGGCAGATACCTGAAGGTGGGCGACGATCTCTTCGTCCACCTCCCAGGGGCGTCAAGTCGGGCGCCCGCCGAAGGGGAAGTTCTTGACGGCGAGGTGCTTGCCGCCACCAGGCTCGAGGTGGTTGATGAGCCGGGCGTTGGTGGCGACGGTTCTCCAGAAGAGCAGCTTTTCCGTGCCACGGGGGCCAATTTCCGGAAGCTCCAGGCGCTCTACCGTGTCCGTCTGGACAAGGTTAAGTCCAGGATGGCAACGGTGGACCAGGCGGAGGTGGATTTCAAGGCGCGCGTTGCTGAGACGCAGACCTGGTTCCACCAAACTCGCGAGGAGCAGAGGGCCCTTCAAGAGGAATTGGCCAAGCGCAATGTCGAGCTCACCATGAAGATGGCTGACATCGAGAAGGCCCAGGAACAGGCGGCGAACTTGGCTGCCGCGGCCGAGGCCGTCTGAAACCAGCATCAAGCCGCACTGGATTCCCAGGAAGAGGACCTCACCGCGCGTGAGGCGAAGCTTGCCGCAGCGCTCCGTGGCAAGGATGAGGAGCTCGAGGCCCTTGTCGCGCGGCGGACTCGCGAGCTGGAGCAGAGGCACAAGGAGGCACTCGATGCCCAGGCTCTGACCCATGCCGTCAAGGTAAGGGAGTTAGAGGTGGCGCAGGACGAGCTGAAGGAACAGGCCCTCAAGCTGTCCAACGAGAAGAGCACGCTCAACAGCGCCTTGGTGGAGGCGCAAGGAGCGGTCATCAGCAAGGCTGGGGAGCTCTCCGAAGCGCAAAACTCCGTCAGAGACCTCAAGCTGAAGCTGGGGGATCTCGAGAAGATGCTGTTGGAGAGCAGGGCTCGGGAGGAGACCTTGACCAGGAGCCTAGAGGAGGAGAATCAGCTGCGGGCGAACGAGGCCGCCTCCCACCAGGATTATGTGGCGGGCGAGAACAGATGGATCGGCCATCTGGAGGAGGTCGCCGGCAGGGTCACCTCGCAGTTGGCCACCATGGGGATGCCAAACATGAGGTACGCCCATGAGCGCAGCGGGACCGTCAACACCAAGTTGACCCTGTTCTTCGAGGGCGTCCTCGGAGCCTTGGCTTATCTCCACTCCAATAGGACGGCCACGCTAGCCGAGGAGGCCCGGCGACTTTGCCGGAGGGTCGTGACCAAGGTCCTCACCAAGATGGCGTACTGGAATCCCGATCTTGACTTCGCGGCCGCGATGAAGAGCTTGCCGGATGGTGCTGACCTCACGGTGCTCAAGGAGCGCATCAAGCCCATCACCGACTGCATCGATGAAATCAAGAGCTTGGAAGGCCAGTGCCGGGATTAGGCATCCCGTTCTTCTTCGCCGCTGCGGGTTCCCGACCAAGACAAATTTTATCTTTAGTTAGAACCGCAACAATGATGTGATGTAATATAACTTTGAAGTACTCTTAATTTTCATGCATGTTATTTCCCTGTTCAATTCCTCTTTGTATGCGCGCCCTACGCCGATTGGGAAGGCTTGCCGGCGCGGAAGCCCCTAGTGGCATTTTGGGGACGGATCCCCATGGCCAGCCGGGTACGCGTGCTACCGGACGAGCCACCTTTCCGTTCTGAAGGCGGCCGCTTGAACTGTCGAGCTTGACTCGAGTCAGAATCGGGGGCGTTGCTGATCGTGGAAGGCTACTCTGCCATTCTCGACGCAGCCGCTTGAGCTGTTGAGCGGACTCGAAACAGGGCAAGGGCGTTGCCGATCATGATAGAGCCCCCTGGCGTGCAGGTTTCTCATACAAAGCAAATATCTCAGGGGGAATAACCTCAAATAAGAAGGGTAGCACAAATAAGGGTTCAATGCAACTTAGCTTCTGTTTGTAGTCACTCGAGCGCTGATCTTCTGGTCTCCGTCCTTCTCTAAGAGCCACAAAGGCGAAGGAGTGCTGAGCTGATTGCTAGAGCCGATTCTCACAACTGCGCCCCCTACCTGGCATGCCAAAGATGTCGGTGGGATCGACACCTATGGGATCACAAGAATCCCTACTACAGTTGCGGGGCGCGGGGTCGTGAGAAGAGCGGATCAAACAAATAGCACACGGTTCGTTTATCCAGGTTCGGGCCGCGGGGATGCGTAAAACCCTACTCCTACTTTGGTGGATTGTATATCTGTGTTCTTGAGCTAGCTATGGGGCGTGAGGAGCTCCAAAAAGCCGAATCCTCCTCATGGTCGCCTCGGGCCTCCTTTTATAGGAAAGGGGTTGCCACAGTGGCACACAGGAGGTGGAAAGGGAACAGTGATGTGAGGTTATCCCTCGCATTACATGACAAGGCGCACTTAATGCGTCTTGCCCAGGTGTCCTTGCTTTATCAGGGACGGGGGAGAGCCCTGTCTCATCCGTCGCTGCTCCCTCTCGCGTCGACACGCGCCCTGGCCAGCGGCGCCCGCGGTGCCATGTAGGCAGGCAGGCAGCTGAGGTGGCGCAGTGGTGGGTCTCCAGGAAGATCTGCATGCCGCCACGCAGGTGCCTGCCTAGCTGGTTGGGTCGGCAGCTGCATGCGAACGACGGTGGAGGTTTGACTGGCGTGGCCCCGACGGTGGCCCTACGGGTGTTCTTGGCAAGGGCCTTACCGGGGCCCCGGCAAGGGTCTTCCGTGGCGCCTGCTGTCATCCCCAGCAAGGCTCTTGCCGGGGGCCTTGTGGTCCTCCTTGGTTGTGATCCCGCCAAGGATCATCATCTTCTAAAGGGTGTATCTGATCTTGAATGTCCTCACAAAGATCTGCATGCCACCACGGGGATGTCTCCCGAATCCTTGCCCCATGGGGGCAGTGGACTCGAGGGTGACTCACTCCGTAGGTGTGGGGCGAGCTGCCACGGCAAGTGTCTTGCCGGGTTTGCTAAAACCGCCTCCCGGCAAGGATCTTGCCGGAGGAGGGGGGATCCGTTTCGTCCCCTTTGCTCTTTGTGGTCTTGGTCTTGGCGTCGTTCTACTTCTCTTGAGCTTCGGCCTTACCTTGGCTCACCTCCCTTGCCTTGCTCAGTGTGGTGGTGCCCGTGGCTCAGACTGCCCGTGCACAGTTATAGGGTACAAAAAAAGTACCCCTCTTTTTGTACACCGACAAGAACAAACGAAGAGATTATTGTAGGGTACGAAACCACCTCAAAGTTATTCTTTCCGATCAATCCATTGGGCTATCTTATATTTACTAATTGGAAGCACCAAGGAAGACTCCATGTTAATCCATGATTATAAGATTATTAACCATTTGATCTTTCTAATAGTTATTAACAACCGTTAGATGTACATAGAGTCCATGCGTGATGTCCCACGTACCTACATAGAGAGAGAAAAACATAGAGAGAGATGGATGGGATCCCCTGATGCTCAAAAAAAGATGGATGGGATCCCTAAAAAAACTAGATGGGTGTGATTTCTAACCTACCCTACCATCACGTTTGTTTACCCCTTGCAGAATTGCCGCCGCCTACCCCTGTTCGCCGGCCATACTCCTGGCCGAGGTCTCCACCGTCTCCTCCGCAGGGGTGTTCACTGCTGCAGCTAGCCCAAGACAAGAACAGATCATCGGCTCACCATGGTAGTTGCAGATGACCTCTCCCGTCCACCCCTTTCTCAAGGATCCAGTGACCACATCATACCTCCCATCGCCTCGGCTTCTGAAGTTTCTGGGAGGATTCACGGTGACCTCCTCTCCCGACCGCCCTCTTCTTCTCCGCAGTCCCATGATTGCTTGCTCACATCGATTGAACAACCAGACCCACATAAATTTTCTACTTCGCCTCACAGCAGGACATACCTCTCCCCGTCTCTCCCTTCCTCAAGAATCCTTTGTCGGATTGTTTTTCATCAGATCCATATGTTTGTCTGCACAAAGTACGCCATGGCCTTTTTTCAGGGGGTTTTGATGATTTTTGAAACTAATTAAGAGTTGCAGACTTTTCACGAGTCAAACAGGAATAACTATAATAGTCCTAGCCGAGCTTCCATACTAATATGCCTGCATGCTAAAGCCGGCTGGGAAGAACTAACATCATTCTTATTTTCTAGGTACATCTATTGAATCCATTGGTAGATTGCCTTTATCTGTAGCTCAACAAAGATATTATGCTGACAAGTAGTCTAATACAGTAGAAGGGTGGACAATTTTCGGACATGCTATATTGTTATGTTGGGATATGACTTTGGTTATTTCCACAAGAGAACCTCAAACAATACTTTTGTTGAGATTACGACAAATACACAATAAGACCAAGCATTATTTGTATAAATTAACTTCAAGTTGTCAGAAGCAGTGAAGCCAGAAGAATGTTCAACTCTATATGGCTTGAAGAGATGGATATATATATTTCTAAGGTTGCAGGAAGATGTACGATAGGAGGAACATGTAAGTACTATTACAGAATTACATCGGCTTATGTTGAGTCTTTCCATTAGTTAGATGGTTGTGTTTCATGTCCAGGGATTGCAAGCACTTTATGTCTAGAGTTTGGTTTCATTGTGAACTAGATCAAAAAAAGGTTTGTTACTTCTAATTAAACTATGGTTAATTTCTAATTAAAGGTTTGGTCAGGGATAAAACGATGCACATAACTTAACTGCAACAAGTGAATATTATAGTGTGGACTTCTAAGGTGTTCTCCTTTGTGCATGTATAAGAAACATGATCTAATCTTCTATAGAATATATGTATGGAGACAATAGGAAGCTTGATGGTTTTGTTGGTGCAAAATATATACTCAACAAATATCCGATCGGTATGTGAAGTAGGTGACATATGCTTTCCATAATTGTCATTAGCACCTCAGCTACTGTCGCTTTTTGCATCCCGATAAATATACGAGTTGAGGATGGAACGGTGTTTCTGCTTCTGCAAATTATCGAAGGTAATTGATATCTACAGATTATGTTGGCATGTGTCCTACGATTTTTCTGCCGAGTGATTAACAATACCTTCCTTGGATTTTATGAATGACATGAAATCTGTTATTCTTTTTCCATAGGCTGTGCTTTCTAATCCAAACCGAAACTTAGTCGACATTGCATGAAGCTCACATGTATGGAAAAAGTCTTGGTGGTCATCTACTTAGTTTCATTATCATAAAAAGAAGCTCTCTCACCCAATAGGAAAAACTTTCACACTAGAGGTGATATTCTTTGAGCTATAAAAATTGGGAGTACATAAAGAGAACAAACATATATGTTCACACAGCCTTTTGACATTTCTTCATAAATTGTTAAACTAAACTGAATCAAGATTCGTCGATTCTAAGCAGAAGTTTCTCACATATGGGTTTCATGTGAGATCATGTCTAACAAGGAGTTGCATATCTTAATGTTCGCATTTTTTATGGATGCTTCTAATTTTGCCTGAAATAATTTTAAAAGAGCATCGGTATTTTGCTGAAGCTATGCACACAACAAAGCATTGCACATCATCGTGTGTGTAGTTTCCCGTGGAGTACACAATACTATCCATATTGAAGCCACTATGAAAACGAATACTTATGTATAGATATATATTCATATATATTATTATATTACAGAGGTACAATATAAAATGTTAACTAATTTCCTAATAACAGAAGGGTTCAACCATGCCAACAAATCATCTACACGGTGCATGCTAAATGTCTAACATAATTTTTTTATGGTTTTGTATGTAGTACTGAAATAGTAAGGGTTACAATGAGCTTATATTGGTGACTTCAAATTGTTATTGCAGGTTTACAACATATAACCCTAATCTTCTTTAATTGGAATATGTGCTAAACTTTTGTGCACACTCATGATAGACGAGGCAGATCATCATATTGCAACTATTTTGAGGGAATTATAAATGAAACTTGGTTCATGCAGAAGTTAAACCCGAAGTAGTGGAAAACATTTCATGTGAAGTTTTCAAATGCCACATAAATATGTTCTTTGGATTATCATCAAGTGTAAAGCACGACTCAATTTCTCTCCTGATTTGTAGTCAATAGTCACCAGTATAATGTTCTCCCGCTTATGTCTCTGTCCTGGCACGAACAATAAATATCAGACAATATGACAAAAAAAATCAAAATTTGCTAAAGATACACAAACTGTCACATCGACCAGGAACTTATAAAAGAAATATTATTTCTATTTTGCATACTTTTAGCCTGTGTCAATGTTTTATATAGTACATATATAGGAAACTAGCCCGTGCAGTCAGCACGGGATGATGACTAGTTCCTATAAGTGTCACAAACAGCCCTAGAGTTCGTAGTAAAATAACACCTTAAGACACAAATCAACTAAAACCCTAATGTCACCTAGATACTCCAATGTCACCATAAGTATCCGCAAGTATGATTGTATGATATGCACCACACATTCTCAGATTCATCTATTCAACCAACACAAAGAACTTCAAAGAGTGCCCCAAATTTTCTACCGGAGAGTCAAGACAAAAACGTGTGCCAACCCTATGCATAAGTTCACGAGGTCACGGAACTTGCAAGTTGATCACCAAAACATACATCAAGTGGATCACGTGATATCCCATTGTCACCACAGATAAGCACATGCAAGACATACTCAAGTGTTCTCAAATCCTTAAAGACTCAATCCGATAAGATAACTTCAAAGGAAAAACTCAATTCATCACAAGAGGGTAGAGGGGGAGAAACATCATAAGATCCAACTATAATAGCAAAGCTCGCGATACATCAAGATCGTGCCAAATCAAGAACACGAGAGAGAGAGAGATCAAACACATAGCTACTGGTACATACCCTCAGCCCCGAGGGTGAACTACTCCCTCCTCGTCATGGAGAGCGCCGGGATGATGAAGATGGCCACCGGAGAGGGATTCCCCCCTCCGGAAGGGTGCCAGAACGGGTCTAGATTGGTTTTCGGTGGCTACAGAGGCTTGCGGCGGCGGAAATCCAGATCAAGGTTATTTTCTGGAGGTTTCTGTATTTATAGGAATTTTTGGCATCGGGAACAAGTTAGGGGGTCCCTGAGTCGTCCACGAGGGTGGAGGGCGCGCCCTACCCACTGGGCTCGTCCTCCTATCTCGTGGATGACTCGGGACTCTTCTGGCCCAACTATTTTACTCCGAGGGCTTCTTTTGGTCCATAAAAGATCATCAAAAATTGGCACGTCAATTGGACTCCGGTTGGTATTCCTTTTCTGTAAAACTCAAAAACAAGGAAAAACAGAAACTGACACTGGGCTCTAGGTTAATAGGTTAGTCCCAAAAATCATATAAAATAGCATATAAATGCATATAGAACATCCTAGATGGATAATATAATAGCATGGAACAATCAAAAATTATAGATACGTTGGAGACGTATCAATAATGAGCAGGGTGAGTGTTAAGGCATATCTCTCTCGATGTAGTTTTGGTGATTGATGACAACATGGAGGACTAACCGTGTGCTTTGAGCATTTTAGAGATTCATCCTTGGCACGAGATGATTTCTTTCCCCTCGGAGTGTTTTTCAAGACGGTGTAGCTCTTTCATTTCTTGTTTGGTGGACTAGTTTCGTAGGAGTCACCGTACTATCAAGAGGGGGTCCGCTTTGGTAAGGCTAGGGTGGAATCATCACGTACACTTCCGTTTCACACCCTCTGGGCCTTCCCACGTCGTTGGAGGTTTGTTTCCTTGCTGGATGGGCAGTCTTTGGCCCCAGCGGTAGTACTGCTTGAGGGTCCTCAGCGGCAGTACTGCTGCGGTACCAGGCCACTACCGCCTCGACTCGAGGGAGGCGCATCTCGTGTCGGGTTGAGCGGCACTTGCAGCGGTAGTAGGTGCGGTAGTACCGCTCGAGAGCGGTAGTACCGCCCTACCACCGCGGCAGTACCGCGCTGGGAACGGTCCCTCCTCTATCTTCAAGCCCTCCCTGGTTGTGCGATAGTACCGCAAGGGGGAGCGGTAGTACCACCGGGTCCAGCGGTAGTACCGCTGCCCCCTGCGGTAGTACCGTCCTCTGCGGGGCTGTTTTGGGGGTAACGGTTGGATGGGGCCCTTTAGTATAAAAGGGGGTCCCCTTCTTCCTTGTTGACTTATCTCTTCCCCCATAAGCTCCATTAATGCTCCAAGCTCCATTTTCGCCCGACCTCTCTCCCTAGCCAATCATAATTGTTGATTTGCTCGAGAGTGGTTGATAAGGTCCCGATTTACACTTCCACCAAGAGAAATTTGATTCCACCACCAATCCCTAGCGGATCTTGTTACTCTTGGGTGTTTGAGCACCCTAGACGGTTGAGGTCACCACGGAGCCATAATCCATTGTGGTGAAGCTTCGTGGTGTTGTTGGGAGCCTCCGATTAAGTTGTGGAGATTGCCCCAACCTTGTTTGTAAAGGTCCGGTCGCCACCTCCAAGGGCACCAATAGCGGAATCACGGCATCTTGCATTGTGTGAGGGCGCGAGGAGAATACAGTCGCCCTAGTGGCTTCTTGGGGAGCATTGTGCCTCCACACCGCTCTAACGGAGACGTACTTCCCCTCAAAAGGAAGGAACTTCGGTAACACATCCTCGTCTTCACCGGGTCCACTCTTGGTTATCTCTTACCTTTACTTGTGCAAGCTTATTAGTGTTACTTCTCTTGCTTGCTTATATGTTCATTATTGTTGCACCATATAGGTTGCTCACCTAGTTGCACATCTAGACATCCTACTTTGATGCAAAATTTAATTTGGTAAAGAAAAGCTAAAAATTGGTGGTTGCCTATTCACCCCCCTCTAGTCAACCCTATCGATCCTTTCAATTGGTATCAGAGCCTCGTCTCTTTACTAAGGACTTTGTCGTCCGAAGAGTATGGTTGACACCGTAGACGATGTGGAGGAGCACTCCGGTGTGAATCCGATATCGTCTATGGGTGATGGGGGAACCTCGGTCTCCTGTGAGGAATTCAATGTAGCCTTGGAGACATTGAAAACCTCAATGACGACCGAGGTTGAAAGCATGTTTACTAAATTCATTGAAGGGCTTAAACTATCCACCGCACCGTTGAAAGTGGGTGATTCCACTGACAAGGTGACGGATGCTAACTCCGACAAGGGGGAAGCTAGTAGTGAAAAGGCTCCTTCTACTAGTGGTAAAAATGGCACCGACATCTTTGACCATGTGGAACCACCACTTGTTTACGGCGGACCGATTCCTTCCACTCATTTTAATCATGCCGGCCCTCCCCCTAAGATTGTGAAAAATGAGGACTTTTATTCTTGGGTTTATCGCTTTAAGCGTCATTTAAATCATGTGAATACTAATCTTTGGAGAATCATTGAAGAAGGTTTCTATCTGCATGACCCAAGCAACTTCACTCCCGAGAAGCCGCGGATAATCAATTAAATGAGAATGCTCTCTTCATCATCCAAGATGCAATTCCACCCGAAGATCTACCTCATCTTCGACCATTCGCCTTGGCCAAAGATGCATGGCTTTGTGTTATCTCTCTCTGCCGGGGAAGCACAAGCATTCAACGCTCCAACTATGAAGTAGTGCAAGATGAAGCCGATGAGTTTGCTATGAAAGAAGATGAATAACCTCGTGAACCTTATCGGAGAGTAAACAAATTCGCGGTCTCACTCCGAGATCATGGGAGCAAGGACACGGATGACAATTGGATCAAGCGCAAATTCCTCAAGGCAACAATGCCTTACCACAAGGCCATGTCCTCCGTCATTCGTCAAAGGCCCGACTTCCACACCTTGACCTCAAGTGAAGTGTTGGATGAGTTTGTGGCTATGAACATCTTGGACAAGACCGCCAACAATGTGGTGCTACGCTCTCAAAGGGCAAAGAAGCCCAACCTTGCATTGAAGGCCAAGGTTTGTGTTGAAGAAGAAGAAGAAGAGGAAGAAGAGGAAAGCAGCCCCGAAGATACAAAGTATGCCTATCATGAACACATGGCACTTGCTTCAAGGCAATTTTGGAGCAAGAAGAACTCAAGGCCAAACTTCAACAAGAACAACTCAAGTGGCACGAAGAGCAAGCAACATGTGAGGACTTGCTACAATTGTGGCAATGTGAGCCATTTTGTTGCAGAATGTCCGTATGAGAAGAGGGAAGACAATGGTGGCAACCTCATCCGAAAGGACAAAGCCAAGTCTTTCCCTAACAAGAGCAACTTCACCAAGAAGACCCCTCACAAGGCGTTGGTGGTTCAAGAAGAGTACCATGAGGATGATGATGATGATGAAGATGGTGAGTCGGTTTCCATGGCCTCTGTTGCCATTGCAAAAGCTCCACGAGTGTCTCTCTTCGACTCACACAATGAGAACATCACCGCCAAGTGCCTCATGGCTAAAGCCCAACATCAAAACTACCATCATTAATAATCCTTCCTTGACGGATTGAATTGATGAATATGAGGGATCCAATGTGGAGGAAAATGAGTTTGAGTCCTTTATGGGTAAACTCAAGGATAAATCCAAGAAGCATTTTGTTGCTCTGTTGGAACAACTTGGTGAAGCCAATGACATGATCGAGGCTCACGAAGATACTATCTCCAAGATGGAGGGGCATAGTCGTGACTATGCCGATGAGATTTTAGATCTTTCCAATGCTCTTGAGGAAGAGCGTGGTCTTCGTTTGGCTCTTGAGGAGGCACACAACATTGATCACGCTAAGTTAAAGAAAGATTTTGATCATGCTCTTGTTGTCTCTCGTGTGCTAAACTCCGAGAAGGCCAAGCTTGGGGTTGATCTTGCTAGACTCAAAGAGGAGTTTGACCTACTTGACAAGGCTCACAAGGTATTGAAGGGTGCTCATGCTAGCCTCAAAGAGTCTCATGATCAACTTCAAGTAAAGCTAACCAAGGAGAAAGCCACTTTTCCTCGTATGATGTTAATTGATAATGCAAATGCTACTAACCCATGTTGTGAGCATGTGCATCTTGTTGAGGAGAACGCTAAGCTAAAGGTGCAACTTGAGAAAGGTCTTGTGTCTTGCATACAAGGCGAGAATAATCTCAGCGACCTTTTTACGAACCAAAAGGGAGTTGTGGCCAAGGAAGGGATTGGGTACGTGCCCAAGTCCAAGAACAAGAAGAAGAATGACAAGGCCAAATGACCTCCTCCTCTCAAGCAAACTTTTGTGAAGGAGGGAGAGCGTGCTACTAAGGAGAAGGAGAAGAACTCTGTGAGGGGTAGTGATGCCAAGAAGGGCAACGCTTCCATTCCCAACAAAGCTGGCGACTTTAACCCTTCTTATGTATTATGCTGTGCTAGAGATGGGCATGTTTATGCCAAATTTGTTGGTTCTCCTTATGATTACATTGAATGGTCTATTTGGGTTCCTAAGACCCTTGTTACTAACATCAAAGGACCCATTACAAAATGGGTACCTAAAACCAAGCATTGATCTCTTGTAGGTGTTTGCTTCCGGTGGGGGATCATGGTTGCTCGATAGTGGAGCTACTAATCATATGACCGGAAGCAAGGACTTGGTGGTGGACGTGCAAAAGATTCCATCCATGCCCACCAATGTCGAGTGGGGTGACGCCTCGTCCTCTAAGGTATTGGGACTCGACAAAGTTGTCATTTCTCATGATCTTACGATCGAGAAGGTCATGCTTGTTGAGTCCCTTACATATAATTTACTTTCCGTTCGTCAACTAGCACTCATGGGCTTTGCCACTTTATTTGATATTGATACCGTGGCCCTCTTGTGGAGCAAGACTCTTAAAGTAGCCTTTGTTGGGCATGTCAAGAATGGTTTCTATGTGATTAACTTTTCGGAGCGACCCACTAAGACCGCGACATGCCTAATGGCTAAAGTTGACGTGGGTTGGCTTTGGCATCGCCGTCTAGCCCACATCAATATGAGATCTTTGCAAAGTCTTCTCAAGGGGGACCATGTCCGTGGACTAACAAATGTTAGTTTTGCCAAAGATCGTGCTTGTAGTGCTTGCATGGAAGGAAAGCTACATGAGAAGGCTCACCCTCCCACGACTATCATCTACTCGAAGAGGCCTTTGGAGCTCCTTCATTTGGATCTCTTTGGACCTCCATCCTTTGATAGTCTTGGGGGTAGATGCTACCTCTTGAGCTTGCGTTGGATTTCCCTGAAGAGGAAGGGATGATGCAACAGAGTAGCGTATGTATTTCCCTCAGTTTTTGAGAACCAAGGTATCAATCCAGTAGGAGGCCACGCTCAAGTCCCTCGTACCTGCACAAAACGATAGCTACTCGCAACCAACACGATTAGGGGTTGTCAATCCCTTCACGGTCACTTACGAGAGTGAGATCTGATAGATATAATATTTTTGGTATTTTTGGTATAAAGATGCAAGTGAAAAGTAAAAGGCAAAGTAAAAAAGCAAAGCAAGATTAAAGTGATGGAGATTGATATGATGAGAATAGACCTGGGGGCCATAGTTTTCACTAGTGGCTTCTCTCAAGAGCATAAGTATTCTATGGTGGGTGAACAAATTACTGTTGAGCAATTGACAGAATTGAGCATAGTTATGAGAATATCTAGGCATGATCATGTATATAGGCATCACGTCCGTGACAAGTAGACTGAAATGATTCTGCATCTACTACTATTACTCCACTCATCGACCGCTATCCAACATGCATCTAGAGTATTAAGTTAAAAATAGAGTAACGCCTTAAGCAAGATGACACGATGTAGAGAGATAAATTCATGCAATATGAAATAAACCCCATCTTGTTATCCTCGATGGCAACGATGCAATACGTGCCTTGCTGCCCCTTCTGTCACTGGGAAAGGACACCGCAAGATCGAACCCAAAGCTAAGCACTTCTCCCATGGCAAGAACTACCAATCCAGTTGGCCAAACCAAACGGATAATTCGAAGAGACTTGCAAAGATAACCAATCATGCATAAAAGAATTCAGAGAAGATTCAAATATTATTCATAGATAGACTTGATCATAAACCCACAATTCATCAGTCTCAACAAACACACCACAAAAAGAAGATTACATCAAATAGATCTCCATGAGAAAGGGGGAGAACTTTGTATTGAGATCCAAAAAGAGAGAAGAAGCCATCTAGCTACTAACTATGGACCCGAAGGTCTGAGGTAAACTACTCACACTTCATTGGAGAGGCTATGATGATGTAGAAGCCCTCCGTGATGACGGCCCTCTTCCGGCGGAGCTCCGGAACAGGCCCCAAGATGGGATCTCGTGGATACAGAAAGTTGCGGCGGTGGAATTATGTTTTTGGCTCCTGTTCTGATCGTTTGGGGGTACGTAGGTATATATAGGAGGAAGAAGTACGTCGGTAGAGCTCCGAGGGGCCCACGAGGCAGGGGGCGCGCCCTAGGGGGGGCGCCCCCACCCTCGTGACCGCCTCTCTGATGCCTTCGCGTAGGGTCCAAGTCTCCTGGATCACGTTCGGTGAGAAAATCACGTTCCCGAAGGTTTCATTCCGTTTGGACTCCGTTTGATATTCCGTTTCTTCAAAACACTGAAATATGCAAAAAACAGCAATTCTAGGTTGGGCCTCCTGTTAATAGGTTAGTCCCAAAAATAATATAAAAGTGGAAAATAAAGCCCAATATAGTCCAAAACAGTAGATAATATAGCATGGAGCAATCAAAAATTATAGATCCGTTGGAGACGTATCAGTAGACAGTATTGCTTGGTGATTGTGGATGACTATTCAAGATACACTTGGGTATATTTCTTCAAGAGGAAGAGCGAGACCCAACAAACCGTCATCGACTTTGCAAATGAAGCTCAACAACAACACAATGCAAAGATCTTGACTATAAGAAGTGACAAAGGCTCCGAGTTCAAGAACTACACCTTGGATGAGTTTTTGAGTGATGAGGGAATCAAGCATCAATATTCCACACCTTATACCCCTCAACAAAATGGTGTAGCGGAGAGGAAGAACTGGACGTTGATGGATGCGGCAAGGACCATGATGGCGGAGTTCAAGTCTCCCTACAACTTTTGGGCCGAAGCCATCAACACCGCGTGTCATGCATCTAATAGACTCTACCTCCGCAAAGGCTTGAACAAGACTCCATATGAGATACTCACCGGTAACAAGCCCAACCCCAAGTACTTCCGGGTGTTCGGGTGTAAGTGTTTCATTCTCAAGAAAGGTGCCCGTTTGTCTAAATTTGAGGCTAGAGCTTAGGAGGGCATATTTGTTGGTTATGCTACAAACTCTAATGCTTACCATGTTCTCAATAAGTCCACGGGACTTATTGAGGAAACGTGTAACGTGGAGTTTGATGAGAATAACGGCTCCCAAGTGGAGCAAAGTGGTACTTGTGATGTAGGTGATGAAATTCCTCCCCAAGCCATAAGAAGAATGGGTGTTGGTCATATCCTACCCATTGAGGAACCCCTTGTGGCCGAAGGAGAAGGACAATGTTCTACTCAAGTGGAATCTTCACCAACCCAAGACCCACACGCTTCCGAAGAACAAAGTGAGGACCCTCAACCTCAAGAACAAGACCAAGGGAAAGGTCAATATCAATATGGTGTTGTAACATCAAGTGATGCCCAAGGTCAAGTTCCCTCCTCCGAACAAGTTCAAGATCAAGAGCTTCCACGAGATCAAGAACAAGCTCAAGACGACGCTCAAGATGATCAAGTGAACACTCCTCGTCTCACCCCCGAGGAGGAATTGGAGCATCGTGCCGCCAAGGTTGCTTACAAGCTCTCCACCAAGGATCATCTCATGAAAAATGTGCTTGGAAGCTTAAGAAAGGGGGTAAGCACTCGTAGACAATTAGCAAACTATTGTGAACATCACACATTTGTCTCTTGTGTTGAACCCCAAAAGGTCTATGAGGCGCTCGAAGATCCGGATTGGCTCAATGCCATGCATGAAGAACTCAACAACTTCGAGTGCAACAAAGTGTGGAGATTGGTGACAAGGCCAATGGAGAACCACAATGTCATTGGAACCAAGTGTATATTCAAGAACAAGCAAGATGCTCATGGGTTATCATTCGCAACAAGGCTCATTTGGTAGCATAAGGCTACTCCCAAGTCGAGGGTATCGACTACGGTGAAACCTTTGCCCTAGTTGCTTGTCTTGAATCCATTCACATGTTGATTGCATATGCTTCTCATCATAACTTTAAGTTACAACAAATGGATGTGAAGAGTGCTTTCCTTAATGGTCTGATTAATGAATTGGTATATGTTAAGCAACCCCCCGGGTTCGAGGATCCCTACTTTCCCGATCATGTGTATCAACTCGATAAGGCACTCTATGGCCTTAAGCAAGCCCCACGTGCGTGGTATGACCACCTTACTGAGTTGTTACAAGACTGTGGTTTTGAAGTTGGGCTAATTGACCCCACTCTTTTTACTAAGAAGGTCAAAGGGGAGTTGTTTGTGTGCCAATTATATGTTGATGATATTATCTTTGGTTCCCCTAACAAAGCTTTCAATGAGGAATTTGCCGCTCTCATGACCTCAAAGTTTGAGATGTCTTCCATGGGAGAGTTGAAGTTCTTTCTCGGGTTCGATGTGAAGCAAAGGAGAGAAGGAACCTTCATCAACCAAGCCAAATACATGCAAGACATGCTAAAGAGATTCAAGCTAAGTGATGTCAAGCCGGCTTCCACTCCCATGCCCACCAAGTGCCAACTTGACATTGATCCCACTGGTAAAGCGGTGGATCAAAAGGTATATCGCTCCATGATTGGCTCCTTTCTTTACCTTTGTGCATCTAGACCGATATCATGTTGAGTGTGGGAATTTGTGCATGGTCTCATGCCGCACATAAGGAAAGTCACTTTGTGGCGGACAAGCGAATCTTTCGATATTTGGATCATACCCCAAACTTTGGCTTATGGTACCAAGAGGAGCAAACTTCAAGCTTGTAGGTTATTCGGACTCGGATTGGGCGGGAGGCAAAGTAGATAGGAAGTCCACTTCCGGAGGGTGCCAATTTCTTGGTTGCTCTTTGGTGAGTTGGTCTTCCAAGAAGCAAAGTTGTGTGTCTCTCTCGTCCACGAAAGCGGAGTATGTGGCTGCCGGTAGCTGTTGTGCACAACTTTTATGGATGAGGCAAACTTTAAAGGATTACGGTGTCACTTGTGAAAAAGTGCCTCTTTGGTGTGACAATGAAAGTGCCATCAAGATTTCTCTCAACCCGGTGCAACACTTAAAGAAAAAGCATATTGAGATTAGGCATCACTTCATCCGGGATCACATTAGGCGAGGGGAGATCAAGCTCAACTATGTCAACACTCATGACAACCTTACAGATATTTTCACGAAGCCTTTGGATGAAGCAAGATTTCGCGAGTTAAGGCATGAGCTAAATATCATTGATTCAATCAATGTGACTTGAACCCTTGCACACCCCACCACACTCAACCTGTTGTCTAGTTTAGGTGTAGACATGGACATAGGCAGAGTGTTGTTCTCTCAATGAACTTTCCCTCCCCCCATACTGCATAAACTAACCAAACTCTTTCACATTAGCCATTTTTTATGGTACTTGTGCTTCAAAGGTGAGTGTTGGTCATGGGCCCAAGGTTAAAATCTTCGCGGCGCCATACCTCTGAACTCAAACATAGGTGGCCTCGGCCACCTCCCTCTCTTGGAGAGGTGTGTGTCTTCGTTATTTTTGTCGGTTTTGTGTGTGTGTGTGTTCTCGTTTTTGTCTCGGTTTCTTCTCTTGAGCTAAGCCCCTTTTGGTCGGTCCTTTTTGCGGCAGAGCGGTACTACTGCTGCGTGCACGGTACTACCACTGACAAGCGTCAAGCGGTACTACCGCCCACCCCAGCGGTACTACCGCTGCGGGGCGGGCGATGGGGGGGTTATGTTGGGGCAGGGGGAGTTGTTTATCCCCCATACCCATTCGCCCCCACTCGCTCGTCTTCCTCGTTGCTCCAGCGACCTCTTGCCGCAGGAGGGGCCCGACCGGCCACCGTTTCCGTGCCGTCCCTCTTCATTTCCTCCGATGGAGTCGATCCCCACCACGTGCTCTAGCCATGGATGCCGGTATTGCCCCCGTTCCCGTTCTCTCTTTGTCTAGATCTTGCATCTAGTTTTTAGGGGCAATAGGCATTGTTATTCTCGTCTTTTGGCTAAGGCGAGGCTTGAGTAGGATGGATGGCTTCTAGGCCCTGTGGATTGAAGTTTGGTAGGTTTGTTTTTGAATTTGGCATCTCCGGTAGTGCCGGATCTGTCCACGACATTAGGGAACCACCGTTCCCCACCTGGCGTGGTACTACCGCCCTCCTCGAGTGGTACTACCGCGCAAGCGGTACTACCGCTGTTGGGTCGCGGTACTACTGCTGGATGCCCAGTTCCATCTTTTCCTACCAAGTTTTGATCCTTGTTATTTTGTTTGGTGGCTTATGTTCTTCTCTTTCGTGTTGTTTCTTCTGCTCGTGTGTTTGGTTCCAGGTGGTGATCATCCTGAGCAGCAGGCCCGCCGTGTCAACCCTGGTCGTGCCACGTCAAAGCGCTACCACACTTCTGAGTCAGCCGGTGATTCATCTAGTGCTCAACCGCTGCCAGCAGGCGCAACCTCAAGTGCTACACCGCCACCTTAGCACATGAAGAGATCTGCAAGCAAGCCAAAGGGAAAGACTGTGACTAAGATGACTGCCAAGGAATTTTGGGCAAAGCGTCGCCGAAACCCCTATGAGGAAGACCAAGATCCCACTTTGGTCAACCGCCCGTTCTGGAACCACTTTCAGTTCGCCATCTTTTTTGATGTGATCAAGGCTAAGAAGAATCACTTTGTTGATGTCCGTTCCATCGACACTGATCCTATGGAAAAGGACCCTGAGTATTTTTGCGAAACCCTTCAGATGTGCACTCAGTTGAACATTCTCAGAATCATGCAGTTCACAAGGACTTTGATGCCGACACCATATGCCAATTCTATGCCACTGTCCATCTTGGAACTGATGTAGAAAGGAATTTGACTTGGATGACAAATGGGAAGTTGCTCTCTGTCACGTGGAAGGCCTTCATGGAGTTACTTAGGGTGGAAGATCACGGGCTTGAGAATCCAGTCGGCTTCCGTCCTCACCGCAATGTCACCTCCACTCACAAGCAAGCACTCTGGCCTTACTGTTCTCAGAAGGTTAACCCCAAGACAAAGAAGGTAACCTATGAGCTGTCTACCTATCTGGACATCCTTCACTGTCTCTTCCGCGAGACTCTTTTCCCGTGCATTGGGAATCTGGATATGGTCCACTCCTATCTTGTGGACATGCTTCTCTTCTGCCAGCATGAGAAGGAAGAAACTACTGGAGAGTCCCTGGACATTTCTCATGTTATGTGGTCTGAACTTCCGTCTGCCATTTCTGAGTGCAAGTGCCCGATCTATGGTCCTTTCATCATGCTGCTCATTGAGAAGGCCTGGGCACATCACTATCCCAGGGTTGCGCTGGAAACTGGAGAGTTGATTTCTCATGATATCAAGCGTCTGAGGAAGAAGGACAACTGGGGCACCCAGGCCTCTCTATCTGATGCTCCACCTTCTGAGGCTGACATGGAGTCCGAGGACAAGGATGAGGCTGACAAGGATGAGGACTATGAGCCCTCCGGCGTGGAGCCCTCATGGGCTAAGAGGATTAAGCACAAGATGAAGAAACTTTTCTGCATGGAGTCTCATGGCCAGTACATGTCTCATGTCTCTGAGAAGAAGGCCCACAGATGTCACAAGGAGCTCATGCGCCAGTTGGGTGCCTCTGTTAACAGCGGATCTGAGGAGAGGATCACTGACGAGAAGGAGTGGGTTCAGCAGCATTGCCCATGAACCGATTCAGACGCCGAGCAATTTCCGACCGACGACGGCGGTGCAGACGATCCCGCTTAGATGTGATGTTCGAGATCCTCAGCTTGCTATCACCTGGAGTCGTAGCAACGCTCTTTGCCCTTTTGGTGTGTCGCTGCCAAAGGGGGGCAGAGTTTAGGGATTTGTGTTTGTGCCGTGTTGCGAGTGTGTCTTTGTGGTTTCTGGTGTCTTGTGTTTTCTCGTCGGTTTGCTTGATTTGGTTTGGTGCCAGTGAGACCTAAGTTCTAGACATATGGTGTGAGACATATGCTACCTTATCTTTACCTTTATTATCTATGTCTATCTAGTACTGTGGTATCTTATGAGTTGCATGCTTATCCTGTTTTTTACCCTGCTCTCATTTATCCTATACATAGAATTGTTGGACTATAAAATATAGGGGGAGTGTTCATCCTAATGTGTGTGTCTTGCATTCCAAAGGCACTACTAACTAGGTGCACACATTCAGGGGAGCCCGTCTATATTTTGTAGTTCTAAGTATCTCTACTTTCATGTCTTATCCCTGTGCAAATCCCTGGTTGTCATCAATCCACCAAAAAAGGGGAGATTGTTAAGGCATATCTCTCTCGATGTAGTTTTGGTGATTGATGACAACATGTTTGCGGACTAACCGTGTGCTTTGAGCATTTCAGAGATTCATCCTTGGCACGAGACGATTTCTTTCCCCTCGGAGTGTTTTTCAAGACGGTGTAGCTCTTTCATTTCTTGTTTGGTGGACTAGTTTCGTAGGAGTCACCGTACTATCAAGAGGGGGGTCCACTTTGGTAAGGCTAGGGTGGAATCATCATGTACACTTCTGTTTCACACCCTCTGGGCCTTCTCGCGTCGTTGGAGGTTCATTTCCCTGCTGGATGGGCAGTCTTTGGCCCCAGCGGTAGTACCACGGTGCCCAGCGGTAGTACCGCTTGAGGGTCCTCAGCGGCAGTACCGCTGCGGTACCAGGCCACTACCGCCTCGACTCGAGGGAGGCGCATCTCGTGTCGGGTTGAGCGGCACTTGCAGCGGTAGTAGGTGCGGTAGTACCGCTCGAGAGCGGTAGTACCGCCCTACCACCACGGCAGTACCGCGCTGGGCACGGTCCCTCCTCTATCTTCAAGCCCTCCCTGGCTGGGCGGTAGTACCGCAAGGGGGAGCGGTAGTACCGCCGGGTCCAGCGGTAGTACCGCTGCCCCTTGCGGTAGTATCGTCCTCTGCGGGGCTGTTTTGGGGGTAACGGTTGGATGGGGCCCTTTAGTATAAAAGGGGGTCCCCTTCTTCCTCGTTGACTTATCTCTTCCCCCATAAGCTCCATTAATGATCCAAGCTCCATTTTCGCCTGATCTCTCTCCCTAGCCAATCATACTTGTTGATTTGCTCGGGAGTGGTTGAGAAGGTCCCGATCTACACTTCCACCAAGAGAAATTTGATTCCACCACCAATACCTAGCGGATCTTGTTACTCTTGGGTGTTTGAGCACAATAGACGGTTGAGGTCATGTAACACCCCGGATATGATTTGCCCAATATGTAATCCAACTCTTGCCGTTTCCGGTGTTAAGTTATTTTATTTTCTCGGGTTCGGGTTTTTGTCTCCGTGTGTTGTTATCGTTGTCATGCATCTCATATCATGTCATCATGTGCATTGCATTTGCATACGTGTTCATCTCATGCATTCGAGCATTTTCCCCGTTGTTCGTTTTGCATTCCGGCGCTCCGTTCTCCTCCGGTGGTCATTTCTACCTTTCTTTCGTGTGCGGGGATTAAACATTTCCGGATTGGACCGAGACTTGCCAAGCGGCCTTGGTTTACTACCGGTAGACCGACTGTCAAGTTTCGTACCATTTGGACTTCCTTTGATGCTCCAACGGTTAACCGAGGGACCGAAAAGGCCTCGTGTGTGTTGCAGCCCAACACCCCTCCATTTTGGCCCAAAACCCTCTCCATCATCTAGAGCGTTCGATCACGATCGTGTGGCCGAAAACCGCACCTCATTTGGACACTCCTAGCTCCCTCTACCTCTATTTAAAGACCCCTCCTCGAAAATCTCGGATCCCCTCCATCCCTAACCCTAGATCCACCCCTCGCGCCGCGCCGGACACGTACGGTCCGGCTGGACACGTCCGCCCGATCCGCCGCCGCCAATCCCGCGCTGCCACGTGGCGGAGACCGCCCCACATCGCCGCCGGCCCGCCACGGCCCGCCGCGGGCCCCCGAGCCCACTCCCTCCGCCGCCGATCCGCCGCGCCCGCGCCTCCTTCGCCCCGGCCGGAGCGCGCTGCCGCCTCAACCCGTCTCCGCCGTGC